>NW_024115233.1:0-60622 GCF_003073215.2 Triticum urartu
CATACCCTCGAAATCACTACTATCTTTGCTTTGCTAGATGCTCGCTCTTTTGGCTATGCCAATGCTACGATGCCTACCACTTGCTTTCAAGCCTCCCAAATTTCCATGTCAAACCTCTAACCCACCATGTCCTAGCAAACCGTTGATTGGCTATGTTACCGCTTTGCTCAGCCCCTCTTATAGCGTTGCTAGTTGCAGGTGAAGATTGGAGACCGTTCCTTGTTGGAACATTTATTTACTTGTTGGGATATCATTATATTGCCATGTTATCTTAATGCATCTATATACTTGGTAAAGGGTGGAAGGCTCGGCCTCTCGCCTAGTGTTTTGTTCCACTCTTGCCGCCCTAGTTTCCGTCATATCGGTGTTATGTTCCCGGATTTTGCGTTCCTTACACGGTTGGGTTATAATGGGAACCCCTTGATAGTTCGCCTTGATTAAAGCTTGTCCAGTAATGCCCAACCTTGGTTTTACCATTTGCCACCTAGCCTTTTTCCCTTGGGTTTCCGGAGCCCGAGGGTCATCTTATTTAAACCCCCCCGGGCCAGTGCTCCTCTGAGTGTTGGCCCAACCGAGCGATGTCTGGGGCTACCAGGGGCAACTCTGGGCTGGCCTACCCGACGTCTTGCTCATCAGATGTGCCCTAGAACGAGATATGTGCAGCTCCTATCGGGATTTGTCGGCACATCTGGGTGGTGTTGCTGCATTTGTTTTAACCTGTCGAAGTGTCTTGAAGAACCGAGATACCGAGTCTGATCGGAATGTCTCGGGAGGAGTTCTATTCCTTTGTTGACCATGAGAGCTTGTCATGGGCTAAGTTGGGACTCCCCTGCAAGGATTTGAACTTTCGAAAGCCGTGCCCGCGGTTATGGGCAGATGGGAATTTGTTAATGTCCGGTTGTAGATAACTTGAACCTTAACTTAATTAAAATGAATCAACCGTGTGAGTTACCGTGATGGCCTCTTCTCGGCGGAGTCCGGGAAGTGGACACGGTGTTGGAGTAATGCTTGCCGCAGGTTTGCCCTCTTTAGTTATGCGTTCGCGCTTTGCCTTCTCTTCTCGCTCTCTTTTGCGAACAGGATAGCCACCATATATGCTAGTCGCTTGCTGGAGCTCCACCATATTTACCTTGCCTTACCTATAAGCTTATATAGTCTTGATCGCGAGGGTGTGAGATTGCTAAGTCCCTGTGGCTCACAGATTATTATTACACCAGATGCAGGGCCTGATGATTCCGCTCCAGGTGACGCGCTCGAACTCAAGTGGGAGTTTGACAAGGACTCTCAATGATACTATGTGTCTTTCCCTGATGATCAGTAGAGGTGCCCAGTTGGGGGTGATCGGGACCGTGTCGCATGTTGGGTTATCTTTTATTTTGGCGCCGTAGTCGGGCCATGAGTGTTTGGATGATGTAATGTTATTTATGTACCTTGATTGACGTGGCGAGTGTAAGCCAACTATGTTATCTCCCCTTTTATTATCTATATATTACATGGGATGTTGTGAAGATTGCCTAACTTGCGACATATGCCTTCAATGCGATTATGTCTCTAAGTCGTGCCTCGACACGTGGGAGCTATAGTCGCATCGAGGGTGTTACAGGGGGTTGTGGCCGGCCAGGGAGGAGGCGCGCCAGGAGGAGTCCTACTCCCACCGGGAGTAGGATTACCCCCCCCCCTTCCTAGTTGGATTAGGACTTGGGAGAAGGAAGGAGAGAGGGGGAAAAGGAAAGAGGGGGCCGCCCCCCTTGCCCTAAACCAATTCGGTTTGGGCCTTGGGGGGCACGCCCCACACTCCCCTTGCTGCCCTCTATTTTCACTAAGGCCCATGTAGGCCCATTAAGCCCCCGGGGGGTTCCGATAACCTCCCGGAACTCCGGTAAAATCCTGATTTCACCTGGAACACTTCCGATATCCAAACATAGGCTTCCAATATATCAATCTTCATGTCTCGGCCATTTCAATACTCCTCGCATGTCCGTGATCACATCCGAGACTCCAAACAACCTTCGGTACATCAAAACATATAAACTCATAATATAAATGTCATCGAAACGTTAAGCGTGCGGACCCTACGGGTTCGAGAACTATGTAGACATGACCAAGACATGTCTCCAGTCAATAACCAATAGCGGAACCTGAATGCTCATATTGGCTCCCACATATTCTACGAAGATCTTTTATCGGTCAAACTGCATATAATAACATACGTTGTTCCCTTTGTCATCGGTATGTTACTTGCGCGAGATTCGATCATCGGTATCTCAATACCTAGTTCAATCTCGTTACCGGCAAGTCTATTTACTCGTTCCGTAATACATCATCCCGTAACTAACTCATTAGTTGCAATGCTTGCAAGGCTTAAGTGATGTGCATTACCGAGAGGGCCCAGAGATACCTCTCCGACAATCGGAGTGACAAATCCTAATCTCGAAATACGCCAACCCAACAAGTACCTTTGGAGACACCTGTAGAGCACCTTTATAATCACCCAGTTACGTTGTGACGTTTGGTAGCACACAAAGTGTTCCTCCGGTAAACGGGAGTTGCATAATCTCATAGTCATAGGAACATGTATAAGTCATGAAGAAAGCAATAGCAACATACTAAACGATCGGGTGCTAAGCTAACGGAATGGGTCATGTCAATCACATCATTCTTCTAATGATGTGACCCCGTTAATCAAATGACAACTCATGTCCATGGTTAGGAAACATAACCATCTTTGATCAACGAGCTAGTCAAGTAGAGGCATACTAGTGACAACCTGTTTGTCTATGTATTCACACATGTATTATGTTTCCGGTTAATACAATTCTAGCATGAATAATAAACATTTATCATGATATAAGGAAATAAATAATAACTTTGTTATTGCCTCTAGGAGATATTCCCTTCAATAAGAGTAGCACGTCTCATACTAACACACGGGCGTGACTGTCTCATCATAAGCGATAGATGCAGGATACACAAGAACAGTAGTTTGATGTAAGAACATGGTGTGATAGGCAGATGTAGTATGTACAAAAATAGGAAGGCGTGTCATATTCACATGTAAAATGTGTAAGCTAAGGAGATGCAATTTAACAAATTAGGAGCAATACAAGCTAGGCACCATATGCAACATGCAACCAGATATCACACTACCATGTTAGAGCAAGCACCTGGGGTTGTGGAGTAGGGGGATGAGACTTGGAACTTGCACTACAGTAGGAGTAGCAGGAGAATCTACAGAGATCATCTGTTTTGGTTGCTCTAGAGGACCACCATCATTCCGTGCCTTTGTCCTTTTATATTTTGCCTTGTCAAGTAAACACACAAGAAAAAGGAATGAAATTTGCACTTTCAAATTCGTTGATGCGTGATACTGACGAACACAACTTTTATGTATGGCAACCACATTGTAGGAGGATGGAATGTGTACGAAAAACGCTAAGCAGAAGGCATTTCAACAAATTGGAAGCAATGCAATCTAGACACCATATGAAAGATCCAACCAAAATCACTCTACCAAGTTAGATGTGTCTCATTATAAGTGGCACTTCAACAAATTAGAGCCAATACATGTTTGAAATGATATGCAAGATGCAACCAATATTACACTATTAACTTGAAGGTGTCTCGTCAGAAGTGATTGATGAGGGATAGAGAAGAAAAGTAGTTTGATTAAGAACATGGTTAATAGAAACACGTAATATGTACGAAAAACAGGAACACATGTCATATTCACAGGTATAATGTGTTAACTAAGCAGATGCAATTTACCCTAATTAGAAGCATTACAAGGTAGATACCATATGCAACATGCAACCACATATCACACTTCTAAGTAAGAGCAAGCACCTGCGATGGTGGTGTGGGGTAATTGCGGTCATCAACTAGAGAGCTACATTGACTATCTTCATTTAGCCTTGTTGTTTCTTGAGAATCATGTGGGGAGGATGACACTGCACTCTTTAAACGAGTAGCGCGTCTCACAGTAACCCAGTGGGGTGACTGTCTCGTCATAAGTGATTGATGAGGGATACAAAATAGCATTAGTTTGATGTACGAACATGGTTAATAGACATGTAGTATGTATCAAAAACAGGAAGGCATGTCATTATCAAAGGTATAATGTGTAAACTAAGTTGATGCAATTTAACCAAATTGGAAGAAATACAAGCTAGACACCATATGCAACATGCAACCACATTTGACAGCGCGAAGTTAAAGCAAGCACCTGGGATGGTTGTGTGTGGCAATTGAGATCATCAACTGGAGAGCTACGTTTACTGTCTCCATCTGCTGGCACTGCACCCTTTAGAATGCTGAGACGCTTAGTGCTTATCTTCGAATTACACTAGAGTGACTTCTGTCTTTTCTTTTTTGTATTCATCAACACTGCGTCAGAGTCTGAAATACTCATGCATAAAAAAACAATAGTGTGAGTATGGGTGAAGTGTGTGCATAAGTAGTACAGTGTAAAGGTAGCAGATAGCAGGTTAGTGAGAAATAAATGACGGGAGACATATGATAGCTCTACAACATGCATGGCACACGAAATTACTAGATTCTGGGATTTTGAAATATGAGCACAGGGATGGCTGGCAAATGCAGATGCTCCTCCAGCACACCACAAGGTGTGGTCCTATGAAAATAACAATCTACTAAAAACAAATAGGTCAGTCCATTTTTTCTGCACCATCCGATGTACAAAGAACGGGCAGATCACCTTCATCTACCTCCAGCCAGTCAGTGTTACGATCTTCCTCGAAACGCCAGCGACCACCGGCCCAGTCCCCTGCCTCCGCCCTCCCCTCGACCTCACTGCACTGCCATGCTTGGCACCTCCCCCGGCCATCCCTTCAAGCCCCGCCGACCTCCAGATCGGGCGCAAGCAGCTCCTGTGCTCCACACCCCTATGATAGACACCGAGGTGCTGCTTCCCCGGCGAACAAGCGGACTAGGTGCTCCGCGCGCCTAAGCAGGTGTTGCGTCTTTTAATTGCGATTCGACTGCCCCTGAATTGAAATCCAGGCGGGCTACTGACCTCTAGCAAAGGTGAAATAGTAAATGGGAGGAAACCTTGTGCATTTAGTATAACGAAGAAGATGCAGTACGAAGTGCTCAACTAGTTTCTTTCGTGGGATGAATATGGTGTGAGCAGAGACGTAAGATTTGCACGAATAAGGGAAGAGGAGTACCTCTTTCTGCTGGCAGTGTTGTGTCCTTCTGTTTTTCCAACGATCTTCATGTGGTTCCTTGGAAACAAGAAGTTATGGAGGACATTGGAGCCTTGGACGAACCCATGGCCAAGTTGTTGAGTGTGGTGCGGTGGTCGTCTGTTGGCGGCAGGGAACCAAATGCGAGGAGGCGACGACATAGCGGGAATAGCTCCGGTGCGGTGGACGGTTGCGATAGTGGAGCGGCAGCGGTGAGGCGCAGGACAGCTGGTCAAAGTGGTTCTGGTACGGCACACATCGACATCGTGGAGGCAGCTCTGCCTCGTCTTCAGCTGTTAAGTCCTTAAGGGCGTTGCAGTCGCGGTTGCATTGGATGACGACGTCGGGGTACCGGCTCTAGCGTGATGGAGGAGGGCGGCGGTGGATTGGGCACGATGGGGTGGAGGATGGACGAGGCTGGTGGAGAGGGCGTTTTGGCGCCCACGGAGTATGAATGGAGAAACGGAGGGAGGAGGGAGGAGGGAACTAAGGGTGAACAATGTTTCGGTTTGGAACGCACTTGTTTGAAATTTGGGGAAAGTTACAAACTTTGCCCCCATCTAATATTTCAGACATATTGCAGGTTGGGTGTAGGACAGTGATCTCAGGTGTCCCAAATGGTGGGCGGGATAGATTTCGGCCGAGCGCATGGGTGTTTAGGCGCCCACGGCGTATGAATGCTTCTCGGAGGCACTTGAGACTCGCATCTTGGTGAAGTTACAAACCTACCCCGGTTTAGACCTTTGGACATCGGCCCGATAGGCTACACGTGCCAGAGTCAGGACAATAATTTACTACCACCAAACATTAGTCTCGCGCGGTTTCGGGTGACCAGAGACTTATTTGGCGCTTCATTCAATATTTGGGAGCAGAAGCATTAACGTTTTCAGTTCTCTTGAATTGAACTTTCAGGATTTATCAAACTTCACAAATCTTTGCTCTTGAAAATCCTAAAACTATGATTATTTTGGAATGGAGGGGTACATTTGAATATACATTGTACACTAGTATATATTAAAAAATATGCAACTTACCTCAGTTCATGCATGGTTCCAGATATAATCTCCTTGGTTGCAAAAAAAATAGTTAGACATGCGTATGAATATATAGCATGTTCAAACGCACAACAAAGATTGATGCCCCCTTTTAGATCTGGTTTACAAATGCCATTATCTCGGGTTCAAATAGATGAATGCACTTCCTATGAATTCGAATCTTCGAAACCCCCTTTTTGTTGAATTCAACATGTATTCTATTTCGTATCTAGCAATTTGGAATGTATCCATGTAAGTGACAAATGTATAAAGTGCTTCACACTAACAACATGGAGTGCACTAATTAATGTTTATATATGAATTGCAAAAGCAATGCATTGCCTGTATTTCAAACCGCTCTCACTCTATGGATCAATAATATGAAATAAACACATGCACATGTTAGAATTCAATAGAGTATGGGTGTCTGATAGACCGATTTCCGTTCATACGCAAATTGCAAAATTCATGTCTCATCCAAAAATAATAATGACATTTATATTTTAATTTAATGCGTAGAACCTCATTTTACACGTAGATGCACTATGCCTCACTCCATTCTCACAAACGTGCTATATATCTCTCTATCTAACGCATAAGTGCGCACACTTTATATACATCGGCATTGCTCTTTCACACATGCTCACAATCTCTCCCGGGGTGTCGGGGTGTCTCACGCACTCTCTCTCTCTCTCTTTCTGACTACTATGTACCACTCTTTTCACTAATCTCAATTGGAAAACACTATTTCTCTCACATGCATATATACACACGAACGGTCTCTACTAGCCATCTATACGCACATATATGTGCCTATGTGTCTCCCGCACACACATTATCTTTAGGCCTCTCTCGCACACATTGCCCCCGTACAGACACACCTCTCTCTT
Organism: Triticum urartu; assembly: GCF_003073215.2. NCBI lineage: Eukaryota > Viridiplantae > Streptophyta > Magnoliopsida > Poales > Poaceae > Triticum > Triticum urartu. The sequence continues at coordinate 7,129 of NW_024115233.1, forward strand.
AGTAGTTGGCAGATATGATTCCATCAGATTATTCGGTAGGATATCCCTAACTGTTAGGCTGGATGGTAATACGAGGCAAAGTTTTACCCAAGTTCGGACCCTTGCAATTAAGGAAAAAGCCTACTCATGGTACTGTATATTAGTGATAGGGGTGTGTACAAAGTACACGTGAATACCAGGCATTGTGCGTGTGTGTATACTATCAACAAAGTAGCCCCCAGGCTTCTATAACATACTCGGGGCCTAGGGTTACAAATCATATATAGTCGGCTTATCACCAGTGGGGATAGAGTCCTCCACGACTCTGGTACCTTCGTGTTGTACGCCGAGTCCTCCACATGGGTCTTCGTATAATGCGTCTCGGTCCAACCTATGTGGCGCGGGATGGAACCAACCCATGAGTCCTCATGTTGACCCACCACAACTAGAAATGATGTGCCCACCACACCACACACGTAATCGGCCACTAAAAAAATAAGCATATACAATAGTACAATGTTATACATGAAAGTTAATTGCATGGTGCATCCAATTTTTTTTTCTGCATTGTGAATGTTTATATTTTATCCTAAAATATTAGTCATGGGAGAGAGAAACGAATGGCATATCTCTCCTTGTCTCCACCGGACACCCCCTCTTTCTACACCACTTTCACATACGCACACAAACTATCTCTTGGCCCTCTAAAAGTATGCATGCCCATGACACATTCACGCATGACGGTCACTGTATTTCAAGCGAAAGCACTATACGGTCGATGGACTTCAGAATATGCTCATTACGGTCACCATATACATTCTCATGGTGATCATACGGTACCTAGCTCACGATGCGTCTCTGTATTTTGTTGATGACACTGATGGACATTGTATTTGATGTGTGCTCCATATTTTGTTGACGACACTTACGGTCATTGTATTTGAAGCGAAATCACGATATGGTCACTGGACTTCAGAATAAGCTCATCACGGTCATCACATACATTTTGTGGTGCTAACCAACCTGTGGTTGGATGGTTAGGAGGACAGTGGTTTCTCGAGCCCACTAGGGTTAAAGTCCTGGTGCTCACATTTATCCTGGGTTAATTTCATTATTTTTCCAGCGATGTGCGTTCAGTGGGAGGAGACGTTCCACTTGACTATGAGGCACCTATGGTGACTTAGTAAAATCTCAAGATCATATGATGGCTCACTCTCTCGAAGGTGCTCATAGGGGTAGGGTCTGCGCGTGTGCACTTATAGCGGTGAGTACTTGCGCGTATATATGAGCGCTTGCGTTTGTACCGTGTTAAAAAAAATGCATGTCGTGATTATACGGTCACTGGCTCACCCGTACAACTCCGTATTTTGTTGATGACACAATCAATTGACCATTCAAATGTTCCACGTGGCGCAACTAGTCTTGCACCATCGAGGCATGTAACCGTGGGGCCCACCTGTCAGCGCGTATATGAAAGAAAGAAATGGTAGTTTGAGTCTGTACTGTGTTAATAAAAAACATTTTAGGATGATCATACGGTCACTGGCTCACCATACAGCTCTATAATTTGTTGATGGCACGATCAATTGACCAGTTAAACGGTCCACATTCAGCAGCGCACATTACCATAGGGCCCACCCGTCATCTCATATATGAAGGACGGAAATGGTAATAAATTAGCGGTCGGTGGGGATTCGAAGTCATGAGACCTCTGGTTGGCAGTCGTCGGTGGTGGGGGCGCGGTGATTGGGCGGTGGCATTGGGATCCCCGGAGAAAAAGCTCGGCGCGGGGGGACCTAGAGGGATGGCCGGAGCGGCGGTGGACCGGCGGTGGGGAGTGGTTTTGAGGCGGGCGGGGCGGCGTGGCCGCGCGGACCGGCCGCGGACGACGGCGGGGCGGCGTGGCCGCGCGGGCCGGCCGCGGACGACGGCGGCCGGCAGTTCGGCCGGCGGTGGCTGGCGGCTCGGGGGGTGGAGGTTGAAGATAAACTGCAGACCCTTGATTTCGTATCCAACGGCTGGGAAATCTACTGACCAGAGATGAAAAAGTCAGTCAACTGACGTGTAGCCTCACCCCGCACGTACACATGCACGCATGCAACACTCGCCCGAACACACGCACGCATGCAGGCATGCAACACTGACACGTACACATAACGAACACATGCACGCATGCAGGCGTGCAACACTGACACGTACACATGCACTCATGAACACACGCACGTACGCACACATGCATGCAACACTGAAACTACACATGCACGCATGCAACACTCGCACACCTGCATGCACACCGCACATGACGCAAGACATACGCTCAACCTATACGTGCATGCACCCTTTGTTAAGGACATGGATTGTTACGGGTATTAATCAATATTATATTTTTTGCAAGGTTTAATCAATCTTATCTGTGATAAGTAGAACATTGATGTTTGCAGTGGTATTTATGAATCACAACGTATCGAACGGGCTATCAACGTTTATATGAAAAATTCAAAAGTCTCTTACATTATATAGTAAGCTTATCTAGATGAAATAGATGGCGTCACACTCAATGGACAATCATCGATTTATGAAATGCCCGCTTCTGACTGCCCCGGCCCACCAAAAGTTCCTCTACCGTGCGCTGCCTGCATTGGGTCACTAACATGCAGGCCATGTACCCAAAGAGCCCACACGTCAGTGGAAGAACGGCGCAGTGTCGTACATCGGAGTCGAGGGCGCCACTCGATGCACGCCCGACTAAACACGCCTCCTTGACGCATTCAAAAGCCTCCATGAAACCCGTGTGGAAGCCGAGAAACCCACTCTGGACACACATCCGTTCATGATCGGGCCGGCATTAAACGCAACGCCGGCCGAGCTCCTCCCGACCGCCATCTATTTAATCTTCTATTTAAACGAGGCCAAACGCCGGCCATGAATCGCACACCTCCGCCGCTCCCCTATCTCTTCCTTCACCATTTTGTCCACTCTTACAATGGCTTACGAAGAGTAGTTATCCCGCATCCAAGCCGGCTGGGTGGCCCGCCGAGCCCGCCAGATACGATCTATGTAGCTCGCTGATCCACCTACCTCCCCACACCCGACGGAGCCAATTGCCGCCCCAAGCCGGCGCGCGGTTCAGCAACTCGCCGCTCCAGGCCAGCTCGACGAGGAGCGGCGCATGGGCGTCATCGCTACCGTCCACACCGCCACCTCGTACCGCGCCACCCACGTCTGTGACCGCGTCCCTCGTTTCTGTGGCCGAGACTCCCATGCCGGCGACCGCGCCATGCAAGCAGAGATAGAAGCCGCGTGCGCGGAGAGCGATGAGTCGGTGGCCAGCGCCTCCGCATCCGCTGCCATCATCGAGGAGAAGTAGAACACGAGAGGCCGCCACCGCTTGGGTCCCATGAAGGCCACCGCGGAGGCGACGCCCGCGTACATAGCAGGTGTCTTGCCGGATCCTTTTGTTGCAAGGACCTTCATCGACCCCGCAAGGGCTCCACGGAAGCGAAGAAGCCCCCTTCCACCATCATATTGGGCATCAGCCAACCATATTAGTTGGGCAGCGGGGAAACGAGTCGTCCTTTGTGTTGAAGCATATACCTCCGGGGCTCCCGGCAGTCCGGTGATCGTGCTGCTGGACATGAGGAACACAAATGGATCGGCGGGAAACCATTTAGGCCAGTTATTATATACCTGTGCTATCCAGAACTAGCACTGTTTAGTTGATTTAAATGTAATGAAATCCGTCATGTTTGTATGAAAATTTGATATTTTATATGAATTCCGTCATTGTTTATGAGAAATATCGCCATGTTTGCATGAATTTCGTCATTTTGGTTGAGTTGTTGTCAAAATGTGTGCGGCTACGGTTGTATGACGTAATATGCGGGTCGTCGGTCTGCGGCCGGCCCGGGCGGCGTGGTGGGACAAAAAAAGCACAGCTCTTGCGAGCTCGTCTTCAACATGCGCGCTGGAGGATGCATGAGCACCCGAGCCATTCCTCATTCATCGGTGGCAAAGGCACCGGTGGACAAAAGGGTCGCCAATATTTTGGCTACCCCAGGCAAAATCCAAACAACCCTTCCCAGCAGATTCAAATCCCTCATTCGCCGTGAAATTTTGCCATGTGTTGTTTTCATGGACTAGCAAGATGCCCGTGCATTGCACAAAACATCAGGAGGAAAAAAATTCACAAGTTTTGGGTGAGATTACACCTAACTAGTTGACATGAGAAAATACAAGAGCTTGCCTAATATAAAGAAATGTAATCAAATCCAAAAAAATCCAAATGAGTGGTGCAATGCAATACACCTTATATTTTGGAGTTTTTCTCAAAAATCTATACACCTTATATCAAGGAATGGAGGGAGTATAAAATAGCATATTAATGCATATAAAACATATGAAACAGATAATATAATAGTATGGAACAATAAAAAATTATAGGTACGTTGGAGATGTATCAATTGCACCCTGGACCAAGTCCCTCCTCGCATACCTACTCCGCAAAGAGCTCCCCTAGGACCCAACTGACGCACGTCGGATTATAAGGCAGTCTAAAGCATACAAGGTCCATGAGGGGGAGCCCTATAAGCTAAGTACCACGGGTGTCCTCCGACAATGTATATTTGAGGAGGAGGGGAGATCGTTGCTTAGAGAAATACACTCTAGCATGAGCGGACATCACGCTCTTGCTCGAACCTTGGTCAGCAAGGCGTTCCTGTTGGGGAACGTAGTAATTTCAAAAAAATTCCTACGCACACGCAAGATCATGGTGATGCATAGCAACGAGGGAAGAATGTGATCTACGTACCCTTGTAGACCGACAGCGGAAGCGTTATGACAACGCGGTTGATGTAGTCGTACGTCTTCACGGCCCAACCGATCAAGCACCGAAACTATGGCACCTCCGAGTTCTAGCACACGTTCAGCTTGATGATGATCCCCGGACTCCGATCCAACAAAGTGTCAGAGAAGAGTTCCGTCAGCACGACGGCATGGTGATGATCTTGATGTACTACCGTCGCAGGGCTTCGCCTAAGCACCGCTACAATATTATCGAGGATTATGGTGGAAGGGGGCACCGCACACGGCTAAGAATATGATCACGTGGATCAACTTGTGTGTCTAGGGGTGCCCCTTGCCCCCGTATATAAAGGATCAAGGGGAGGAGGCCGGCCGGCCCCTATGGCGTGCCAAGGAGGAGTCCTCCTCCTAGTAGTACTAGGAGGGGGAAAGAAGTCGGGAGGGAGAAGGAAAGGGGGGCGCCGCCCCACCCCCCTCTCCTAGTCCAATTTGGACCAGGGGGAGGAGGCGCGCGGCCCACCTATGGCTGCCTCTCTCTCTCCACTAAGGCCCATATAGCCCATTACTTCTCCCGGGGGGGTTCCGGTAACATCCGTGATCACATCCGGGACTCTGAACTAACTTCGGTACATCAAAACTCATAAACTCATAATATAACTGTCGTCGAAACCTTAAGCGTGCGGACCCTACGGGTTTGAGAACAATGTAGACATGACCGAGACACGTCTCCGGCCAATAACCAATAGCGGAACCTGGATGCTCATATCGGCTCCTACATATTCTATGAAGATCTTTATCAGTCAGACCGCATAACAACATACGTTGTTCCCTTTGTCATCGGTATGTTACTTGCCCGAGATTCGATCGTCGGTATCTCAATACCTAGTTCAATCTCTTTACCGGCAAGTCTCTTTACTCGTTTCGTAATACATCATCTTGCAACTAACTCATTAGTTGTAATGCTTGCAAGGCTTATGTGATGTGCATTACCGAGAGGGCCCAGAGATACCTCTCCGACAATCGGAGTGACAAATCCTAATCTCGAAATACGCCAACCCAACATTCACCTTTGGAGACACCTGTAGAGCTCCTTTATAATCACCCAGTTACGTTGTGACGTTTGGTAGCACACAAAGTGTTCCTCCGGTAAACGGGAGTTGCATAATCTCATAGTCATAGGAACATGTATAAGTCATGAAGAAAGCAATAGCAACATACTAAACGATCGGGTGCTAAGCTAATGGAATGGGTCATGTCAATCACATCATTCTCCTAATGATGTGATCCCATTAATCAAATGACAACACATGTCTATGGTTAGGAAACATAACCATCTTCGATTAACGAGCTAGTCGAGTAGAGGCATACTAGTGACGTTTGGTTTGTTTATGTATTCACACAAGTATTATGTTTCCGGATAATACAATTCTAGCATGAATAATAAACATTTATCATGATATAAGGAAATAAAATAATAACATTATTATTGCCTCTAGGGCATATTTCCTTCAGTCTCCCACTTGCACTAGAGTCAATAATCTAGATTACACAGTAATGATTCTAACACCCATGGAGCTTTGGTGCTGATCATGTTTTGCTCGTGGAAGAGGCTTAGTCAACGGGTCTGCTACATTCAGATCCGTATGTATCTTGCAAATCTCTATGTCTCCCACCTGGACTACATCCCGGATGGAATTGAAGCGTCTCTTGATGTGCTTGGTTCTCTTGTGAAATCTGGATTCCTTTGCCAAGGCAATTGCACCAGTATTTTCACAAAAGATTTTCATTGGACCCGATGCACTAGGTATGACACCTAGATCGGATATGAACTCCTTCATCCAGACTCCTTCGTTTGCTGCTTCCGAAGCAGCTATGTACTCCGCTTCACATGTAGATCCCACCACAACGCTTTCTTTAGAACTGCACCAACTAACAGCTCCACCATTTAATGTAAACATGTATCCGGTTTGCGATTTAGAATCGTCCGGATCAGTGTCAAAGCTTGCATCAACGTAACCATTTACGATGAGCTCTTTGTCACCTCCATATATGAGAAACATATCCTTAGTCCTTTTCAGGTATTTCAGGATGTTCTTGACCGTTGTCCAGTGATCCACTCCTGGATTACTTTGGTACCTCCCTGCTAGACTTATAGCAAGACACACATCATGTCTGGTACACAGCATTGCATACATGATAGAGCCTATGGCTGAAGCATAGGGAACATCTTTCATTTTCTCTCTATCTTCTGCATTGGTCGGACTTTGAGTCTTACTCAATTTCACACCTTGTAACACAGGCAAGAATCCTTTCTTTGCTTGACCCATTTTGAACTTTTTAAAAACTTTGTCAAGGTATGTGTTTTGTGAAAGTCCAATTAAGTGTCTCGATCTGTCTCTATAGATCTTGATGCCCAATATGTAGGCAGCTTCACCGAGGTCTTTCATTGAAAAACTTTTATTCAAGTATCCTTTTATGCTATCTAGAAATTCTATACCATTTCCGATTAGTAATATTTCATCTACATATAATATCAGAAATGCTACAGAGCTCCCACTCACTTTCTTGTAAATACAGGCTTCTCCAAAAGTCTGTATAAAACCAAATGCTTTGATCACACTATCAAAAGCGTTTATTCCAACTCCGAGAGGCTTGCACCAGTCCATAAATGGATCGCTGGAGCTTGCACACTTTGTTAGCTCCCTTTGGATCGACAAAACCTTCTGGCTGCATCATATACAACTCTTCTTGCAGAAATCCATTCAGGAATGCAGTTTTGACATCCATTTGCCAAATTTCATAATCATAAAATGCGGCAATTGCTAACATGATTCGGACAGACTTAAGCATCGCTACGGGTGAGAAGGTCTCATCGTAGTCAATCCCTTGAACTTGCCGAAAACCTTTTGCGACAAGTCGAGCTTTGTAGACAGTAATATTACCGTCAGCGTCAGTCTTCTTCTTGAAGATCCATTTATTCTCAATTGCTTGCCGATCATTGGGCAAGTTAACCAAAGTCCATACTTTGTTTTCATACATGGATCCCATCTCAGATTTCATGGCTTCAAGCCATTTTGCGGAATCTGGGCTCACCATCGCTTCTTCATAGTTCGTAGGTTCATCATGATCTAGTAGCATGACTTCCAGAACAGGATTACCATACCACTCTGGCGCGGATCTTACTCTGGTTGATCTACGAGGTTCAGTAGTATCTTGTTCTGAAGTTTCATGATCATTATCATTAGCTTCCTCACCAATTGGTGTAGGTGTCACAGAAACAGGTTTCTGTGATGTACTACTTTCCAATAAGGGAGCAGGTACAGTTACCTCGTCAAGTTCTACTTTCCTCCCACTCACTTCTTTCGAGAGAAACTCCTTCTCCAGAAAGTTTCCGAATTTAGCAACAAAAGTCTTGCCTTCGGATCTATGATAGAAGGTTTATCCAATAGTTTCCTTTGGATATCCTATGAAGACACATTTCTCCGATTTGGGTTCGAGCTTATCAGGTTGAAGCTTTTTCACATAAGCATCGCAGCCCCAAACTTTCAGAAACGATAACTTTGGTTTCTTGCCAAACCACAGTTCATAAGGCGTCGTCTCAATGGATTTTGATGGTGCCCTATTTAACGTGAATGCGGCCGTCTCTAGAGCATATCCCCAAAATGATAGCGGTAAATCAGTAAGAGACATCATAGATCGCACCATATCTAGTAAAGTACGATTACGACGTTCGGACACACCATTACGCTGTGGTGTTCTGGGTGGCGTGAGTTGCGAAACTATTCCACATTGTTTCAAATGTACACCAAACTAGTAACTCAAATATTCTCCTCCACGATCAGATCGTAGGAATTTTATTTTCTTGTTACGATGATTTTCAACTTCACTCTGAAATTCTTTGAACTTTTCAAACATTTCAGACTTAGGTTTCATTAAGTAGATATACCCATATCTGCTTAAGTCATCTGTGAAGGTGAGAAAATAACGATATCCGCCACGAGCCTCAACATTCATCGAACCACATACATCTGTATGTATGATTTCCAACAAATCTGTTGCTCTCTCCATAGTTCCGGAGAATGGTGTTTTTGTCATCTTACCCATAAGGCACGGTTCGCAAGTACCAAGTGATTCATAATCAAGTGGTTCCAAAAGCCCATCAGTATGGAGTTTCTTCATGCGCTTTACACCGATATGACCCAAACGGCAGTGCCACAAATAAGTTGCACTATCATTATCAACTCTGCATCTTTTGGCTTCAACACTATGAATATGTGTATCACTACTATCGAGATTTAATAAGAATAGACCACTCCTTAAGGGTGCATGACCATAAAAGATATTACTCATATAAATAGAACAACCATTATTCTCTGATTTAAATGAATAACCGTCTCGCATCAAACAAGATCCAGATATAATGTTCATGCTTAACGCTGGCACCAAATAACAATTATTTAGGTCTAATACTAATCCCGAAGGTAGATGTAGAGGTAGCGTGCCGACTGCGATCACATAGACTTTGGAACCATTTCCCACGCGCATCGTCACCTCGTCCTTAGACAATCTTCGCTTAATCCGTAGTCCCTGTTTCGAGTTGCAAATATTAGCAAAAGAACCAGTATCAAATACCCAGGTGCTACTGCGAGCATTAGTAAGGTACACATCAATAACATGTATATCACATATACCTTTGTTCACCTTGCCATCCTTCTTATCCGCCAAATACTTGGGGCAGTTCTGCTTCCAGTGACCAGTCTGCTTGCAGTAGAAGCACTCATTTTCAGGCTTAGGTCCAGGTTTGGGTTTCTTCTCTTGAGTAGCAACTTGCTTGCTGTTCTTTTTGAAGTTCCCCTTCTTCTTCCCTTTGCCCTTTTTCTTGAAACTAGTGGTCTTGTTGACCATCAACACTTGATGCTCCTTCTTGATTTCTACCTCCGCAGCTTTCAGCATTGTGAAGAGCTCGGGAATAGTCTTATTCATCCCTTGCATATTATAGTTCATCACGAATCTCTTGTAGCTTGGTGGTAGTGATTGGAGAATTCTGTCAATGACGCAATCATCTGGAAGATTAACTCCCAATTGAATCAAGTGATTATTATACCCAGACATTTTGAGTATATGCTCACTGACAGAACTGTTCTCCTCCATCTTGCAGCTATAGAACTTATTGGAGACTTCATATCTCTCAATCCGGGCATTTGCTTGAAATATTAACTTCAACTCCTGGAACATCTCATATGCTCCATGACGTTCAAAACGTCGTTGAAGTCCCGATTCTAAGCCGTAAAGCATGGCACACTGAACTATTGAGTAGTCATCAGCTTTGCTCTGCCAGACGTTCATAACATCTGGTGTTGCTCCAGCAGCAGGCCTGGCACCCAGCGGTGCTTCCAGGACGTAATTCTTCTGTGCAGCAATGAGGATAATCCTCAAGTTACAGACCCAGTCCGTGTAATTGCTACCATCATCTTTCAACTTTGCTTTCTCAAGGAACGCATTAAAATTCAACGGAACAACAGCACGGGCCATCTATCTACAATCAAACATAAACAAGCAAGTTACTATCAGGTACTAAGTTCATGATAAATTTAGGTTCAACTAATCATATTACTTAAGAACTCCCACTTAGATAGACATCCCTCTAATCCTCTAAGTGATTACGTGATCCAAATCAACTAAACCATGTCCGATCATCACGTGAGATGGAGTAGTTTCATTGGTGAACATCGCTATGTTGATCATATCTACTATATGATTCATGCTCGACCTTTCGGTCTCTGTGTTCCGAGGCCATATCTGTATATGCTTGGCTCGTCAAGTATAACCTGAGTATTCTGCGTGTGCAACTGTTTTGCACCCGTTGTATTTGAACGTAGAGCCTATCACACCCGATCATCACGTGGTGTCTCAGCACAAAGAACTTTCGCAACGGTGCATACTCAGGGAGAACACTTCTTGATAATTAGTGAGAGATCATCTTAAAATGCTACCGTCAATCAAAGCAAGATAAGATGCATAAAAGATAAACATCACATGCAATCAATATAAGTGATATGATATGGCCATCATCATCTTGTGCTTGTGATCTCCATCTTCGAAGCACCGTCGTGATCACCATCGTCACCGGCGCGACACCTTGATCACCATCGTAGCATCGTTGTCGTCTCGCCAATCTTATGCTTCCACGACTATCGCTGCCGTTTAGTGATAAAGTAAAGCATTACAGCGCAATTGCATTGCATACAATAAAGCGACAACCATATGGCTCCTGCCAGTTGCCGATAACTTGGTTACAAAACATGATCATCTCATACAATAAAATTTAGCATCATGTCTTGACCATATCACATCACAACATGCCCTGCAAAAACAAGTTAGACGTCCTCTACTTTGTTGTTGCAAGTTTTACGTGGCTGCTACGGGCTTAAGCAAGAACCAATCTTACCTACGCATCAAAACCACAACGATAGTTTGTCAAGTTGGTGCTGTTTTAACCTTCGCAAGGACCGGGCGTAGCCACACTCGGTTCAACTAAAGTTGGAGAAACTGTCACCCGCTAGCCACCTTTATGCAAAGCACGTCGGGAGAACCGGTCTCGCGTAAGCGTACGCGTAATGTCGGTCCGGGCCACTTCGTCCAACAATACCGCCGAACCAAAGTATGACATGCTGGTAAGCAGTATGACTTATATCGTCCACAACTCACTTGTGTTCTACTCGTGCATATAACATCAACACATAAAACCTAGGCTCGAATGCCACTGTTGGGGAATGTAGTAATTTCAAAAAAAATCCTACGCACATGCAAGATCATGGTGATGCATAGCAACGAGGGAAGAGTGTGATCTACGTACCCTTGTAGACCGACAGCGGAAGCGTTATGACAACGCGGTTGATGTAGTCGTACGTCTTCACGGCCCGACAGATCAAGCACCGAAACTACGGCACCTCTGAGTTCTAGCACACGTTCAGCTTGATGATGATCCCCGGACTCCGATCCAACAAAGTGTCAGAGAAGAGTTCCGTCAGCACGACGGCATGGTGATGATCTTGATGTACTACCGTCGCAGGGCTTCGCCTAAGCACCGCTACAATATTATCGAGGATTATGGTGGAAGGGGGCACCGCACACGGCTAAGAATATGATCACGTGGATCAACTTGTGTGTCTAGGGGTGCCCCCTGCCCCCGTATATAAAGGATCAAGGGGAGGAGGCCGGCCGGCCCCTATGGCGCGCCAAGGAGGAGTCCTCCTCCTAGTAGGAGTAGGACTCCTACTAGGAGGGGAAAAGAAGTGGGGAGGGAGAAGGAAAGGGGGGCGCCGCCCCCCCTCTCCTAGTCCAATTCGGACCAGGGGGGAGGAGGCGTGCGGCCCACCTATGGATGCCTCTCCCTCTCTGCACTAAGGCCCATATAGCCCATTACTTCTCCCGGGGGGGTTCCGGTAACCCTCCGGCTCTCCGGTTTTCTCCGAAATCACCCAGAACACTTCCGGTGTCCGAATATAGCCGTCCAATATATCAATCTTTATGTCTTGACCATTTAGAGACTCCTCGTCATGTCTGTGATCACATCCGGGACTCTAAACTAACTTCGGTACATCAAAACTCATAAACTCATAATATAACTATCATCGAAACCTTAAGCGTGCGGACCCTACGGGTTCAAGAACAATGTAGACATGACCGAGACACGTCTCCGGTCAATAACCAATAGCGGAACCTGGATGCTCATATTGGCTCCTACATATTCTACGAAGATCTTTATCGGTCAGACCGCATAACAACATACGTTGTTCCCTTTGTCATCCGTATGTTACTTGCCCGAGATTCGATCGTCGGTATCTCAATACCTAGTTCAATCTCGTTACCGGCAAGTCTCTTTACTCGTTTCGTAATACATCATCTTGCAACTAACTCATTAGTTGTAATGCTTGCAAGGCTTATGTGATGTGCATTACCGAGAGGGTCCAGATACCTCTCCGACAATCGGAGTGACAAATCCTAATCTTGAAATACGCCAACCCAACATTCACCTGTGGAGACACCTATAGAGCTCCTTTATAATCACCCAGTTACGTTGTGACGTTTGGTAGCACACAAAGTGTTCCTCCGGTAAACGGGAGTTGCATAATCTCATAGTCATAGGAACATGTATAAGTCATGAAGAAAGCAATAGCAACATACTAAACGATCGGGTGCTAAGCTAATGGAATGGGTCATGTCAATCACATCATTCTCCTAATGATGTGATCCCATTAATCAAATGACAACACAAGTCTATGGTTAGGAAACATAACCATCTTAGATTAACGAGCTAGTCGAGTAGAGGCATACTAGTGACGTTTGGTTTGTCTATGTATTCACACAAGTATTATGTTTCCGGATAATACAATTCTAGCATGAATAATAAACATTTATCATGATATAAGGAAATAAAATAATAACATTATTATTGCCTCTAGGGCATATTTCTTTCAGTTCCGAGCTGGTTTTTATTGGACAACAGCATGGTCCAATGCTACAACACTAGTACAACATTGCCTCGGCTGTCAGGTGCAGGCCAAACAAAGCCACATGTCCCCAACAGCTCTTCGTACTATTCCTATCACTTGGTTGTTTGCGGTCTAGGGGCTCGATATGGTTGGACCACTTAAGGGAGGGTCACGAAAAAATAGGTATCTACTTGTCATGATAGACAAATTTACCAACTAGATCAAAGCAAAACCAGTCACCTCGGCTGGAGTAGTCCTAGTAATTGAGTTCATCTCCGGGTTAGTTCACCGTTAGGGTATCCCCCACAGCTTTATAACAGACAACGGGACAAACTTCACGGCCAAAGAGGTCAAAGCATGATGCACAAAGATGGGCATAAAGCTCGACTATGTGTCAGTCTATCACCGCAGTCGAACGAGCAGGTAGAACACGCCAATAGACTGGTACTCAGTGGCATCAAGCCAAGGCTAATCCCTTAAAGAAACACACTTCAAGTGGGTAGAGGAACTCAATTCCGTCCTATGGGGCCTTCACACCACGTCCAATCGATCCACTAGTTACACCCCATTCTTCATGGTATACGGCACCGAGGCGGTACTCCCTTGTGATATAATACATGATGAACCTCGGATAAGCATGTACGAGGAATGGGAGGCCGAGCTAGACTGGAAAGATGCCATGGACACCCTGGAAGGGGAACGCAATGTAGCTGGGGCATGCTATGTGCTTTATCAGCAACAAGCAAGACACTATCACAATAGGGAACTCTGCACGAAGGAATTCAACATAGGCGATCTGGTCATGAGGCTCCACCCAGGGAAACAAAAGCATATACTCTCACCTAAGTGGGATGGGCCATTCATCATCGACCAGGTCCTCATTGGAGGCGCCTATCGAATCTGGGATCCGATGGACGGGCATTTGGAGCCCAATCCCTGGAACGCCGCACTGCTCCGACGTTTCTACATATAATAACTTAAGCATCTCCTCCCCATGTACATACCTTTTTGCATTTAGTGTTACTTTGTTTTCCGCTCACCTCAGAGACATCTTTATATGTATTTCCTCGTGGGCTATGCCGAAACACAACATGTCCTCCCAACACATGCGTCTTTCCCATTTCTTTCATCATATCATCCTTAAAGCCCCAATATGCAATAAATCGACTTAACATTTCGTCAAGCTGGGTTGCCCGACTCCTTTGCTTGCCCCTTACATTTCCGATTGTTAGGCTAAGGGGCAAATGGAGCACCATGGTGATAGTTAGTCCCTGGTCACCCTGAGCAGTACCTCAGACAGATAAAGCTGAAAGCTAGCATTCTTAAACATACGAATTGGTCGGCCATTGATACGTCTCCAACGTATCTACTTTTCCAAACACTTTTGCCCTTGTTTTGGACTCTAACTTGCATGATTTGAATGGAACTAACCCGGACTGACGCTGTTTTCAGCAGAATTACCATGGTGTTATTTATGTGCAGGAGCAAACGTTCTCGGAATGACCTGAAACTTCATGGAGCTACTTTTCAGAAAATAAGAAAAATACCTGCAAAAGATGAAGGCCAGGGGTCCCACCACCTTGCCACGAGGGTGGGGGCGCGCCTGCCCCCCTAGGGCGCGCCCCCTACCTCGTGGGCCCCCTGTTGCGTCTCCGACTCCAACTCCACCTCCATATATTGAGTTTCAATGAGAAAAAAATCAGGGAGAAGAAATCATCGCGTTTTACGATACGGAGCCGCCGCCAAGACCTAAAACCTCTCGGGAGGGCTGATTTGGAGTCCGTTCGGGACGCCGGAGAGGGGAATCCGTCGCCATCGTCATCATCAACCGTCCTCCATCACCAATTTCATGATGCTCACCGCCGTGCGTGAGTAATTCCATCGTAGGCTTGCTGGACGGTGATGGGTTGGATGTGATCTATCATGTAATCGAGTTAGTTTTGTTAGGGTTTGATCCCTAGTGTCCACTATGTTCTGATATTGATGTTGCTATGACTTTGCTATGCTTAATGCTTGTCACTAGGGCCCGAGTGCCATGATTTCAGATCTGAACCTATTATGTTTTCATCAATATATGAGTGTTCTTGATCCTATCTTGCAAGTCCATAGTCACCTATTATGTGTTATGATCCATTAACCCCGAAGTGACAATAATCGGGATACTTACCGGTAATGACCATAGTTTGAGGAGTTCATGTATTCACTATGTGTTAATGCTTTGTTCCGGATCTCTATTAAAAGGAGGCCTTAATATCCCTTAGTTTCCGTAAGGACCCCGCTGCCACGGGAGGGTAGGACAAAATATGTCATGCAAGTTCTTTTCCATAAGCACGTATTGACTATGTTCAGAATACATGCCTACATTATATCAATGAACTGGAGCTAGTTCTGTGTCACCCTAGGTTATGACTGTTACATGATGAACCGCATCCGTCATAATTATCTATCACCGATCCATTGCCTACGAGCTTTCCATATATTGTTCTTCACTTATTTACTTTTCCGCTGCTATTGCTATCATCACTACAAAATACCAAAAACATTGATTTTACTACTGCTACCTTTTGCTACCGTTATCACTACTATCATATTACTTTGCTATTAAACACTTTGCTGCAGATATTAAGTTTCCAGGTGTGGTTGAATTGACAACTCGGCTGCTAATACTTGAGAGTATTCTTTGGCTCCCCTTGTGTCGAATCAATAAATTTGGGTTGAATACTTTACCCTCGAAAACTGTTGCGATCCCCTATACTTGTGGGTTATCAAGACTATTTTCTGGCGCCGTTGACGGGGAGCATAGCTCTATTCTTTGAGTTACTTGGGATATATATCTGCTTATCATTATGAAGAACTTGAGAGATCAAAAAACCAAGATCTATCCCTCAATTATGAGGGGAGGTAAGGAACCGCCATCTAGCTCTGCATTTGATTCACCTTCTGTTATGAGTAAGTTTGCGACACCTACACCTGCTTCTGTTATTCGTTCTGATCTGTCGCATGTTATTGATGATGCCACTTCTACTATGCATGATACTTATGATGAAACTACCTCTGTGTCTGATACTACTGTGCCACTTAGTGATTTTCTTGATGAACAGATTGCTAGGGCTAGAGAAAGTGAAAATATTGAGTCTGATGATACTGATGAAAGTGATGATGAAGAATCAATTGTTATTCCTAAGGGTTATGTTTTTGATCAAGAAGCTTCTTTCGCTATTTTAGCTTGCGAAAATAGAAATGAACTAAAAAGGTTATTGGCTAAATGGAGTAAGCAATCTCCAAGTGCTAGAATGAAACCTGGCCCTGCTTTTGCTACTTCACCTATCTGTGTTACCGATAAGGATTATGAATTCTCTGTTGATCCTGATATAATTACTTTGGTTGAATCTGATCCTTTCCATGGTTATGAATCTGAAACTATTGTGGCACATCTTACTAAATTGAATGATATAGCCACCCTGTTCACTAAAGATGAGAGAACTCGTTACTTTTATATCCTTAAAATATTTCCATTCTCATTAAAGGGTGATGCTAAGATGTGGTTTAATTCTCTTGATCCTGGTTGTGTGCATAGTCCCCAGGATATCATTTATTACTTCTCTGCTAAATATTTCCCTGCTCATAAGAAACAAGTTGCTTTAAGGGATATATATAATTTTGTACAAATTGAAGAAGAGAGTCTCCCACAAGCTTGGGGGAGGCTTCTCCAATTACTTAATGCTTTGCCTGATCATCCTCTTAAGAAAAATGAAATACTTGATATCTTTTATAATGGACTAACCGATGCCTCCAGAGATTACCTGGATAGTTGTGCTAGTTCTGTTTTCAGGGAAAGAACACCGGATGAAGCTGAAATTTTATTGAACAATATGTTGACAAATGAAAATAATTGGACACCTCCGAAGCCAATTCCTGAGCCTATTCCTAAACCAACTCCGAAGAAGAGGGGTATTCTATTTCTCAGTCCTGAAGATATGCAAGAGGCAAAGAAATCTATGAAAGAAAAAGGTATTAAAGCTGAAGATGTTAAGAATTTACCTCCTATTGAAGAAATACATGGTCTTAATTTACCGCATGTTGAAGAAACATATAATCCAAATCCATTACCTATTGAAGAAACTCATGGTCTTGATAGCCCGACACAGGTAGTAAAGGTAAATTCTCTCTATAGATATGATAAAGCTAAAATCCCATTTACTAAATTTGCTAGCCCATGCTTAGATGAGTTTGATAAATTTATGGCTAAGCAAGAAGACTTTAATTCTTATTTTGGTAGACAATTGGAATACAATTCAAATATGATTGAACACTTGGGTGATTATATGGCTAATGTTAAAGGTGAACTTAAACTTATTAGTAAACATGCTTCTATGGTTACCACTCAGGTAGAACAAGTACTTAAAGCTCAAAATGATTTGCTCAATGAATTGAATAGTAAGAATAACGATAATGCTGGTAGAATGACTCAGGAACCTTTGTATCCTGAAGGCCATCCTAAGAGAATTGAGCAAGATTCTCAGAGAAATAATATAGATGCACCTAGTTCTTCTAAAAAGAAGAAAAAGAAAAATGGTAGGACTTTGCATGCTTCTAGTGATCCTATTGTTGAAACACCTGAGAATCCAAATGATATTTCTATTTCTGATGTTGAAACTCAATTTGGTAAATGAACCTAAAACTAGTAATAATGTTAATGATAATGTTCATGATGATGCTCAACCTAGTAATGATAATGATGTAGAAATTGAACCTGTTGTTGATCTTCATAACCCACAATCAAAGAATCAATGTTATGATACAAAAGACTTTGTTGCTAGGAAACACGGTAAGGAAAGAGAGCCTTGGGTTCAGAAACCCATGCCTTTTCCTCCCAAACCATCCAAGAAAAAGGATGATGAGGATTTTGAGCGCTTTGCTGAAATGATTAGACCTATCTTTTTGCGTATGCGATTAACTGATATGCTCAAAACCAATCCTTATGCTAAGTACATGAAAGATATTATTACAAATAAAAGAAAGATACCGGAAGCTGAGATTTCCACCATGCTTGCTAATTATACTTTTAAGGGTGGAATACCAAATAAACTTGGAGATCCCGGTGTACCAACTATACCATGCTCCATTAAAAGAAATTATGTTAAAACTGCTTTATGTGATCTTGGAGTCAGTGTTAGTGTTATGCCTCTCTCTTTATATCATAGACTTGATTTGAATAAGTTGACACCTAATGAAATATCTTTGCAAATGGCTGATAAATCAACTGCTATACATGTCGGTATTTGTGAGGATGTGCCTGTTTTAGCTGCAAACTTTACTATTTTAACGGACTTTGTTATTCTTGATATTCCCGAGGATGATAGTATGTTTATTATTCTTGGAAGACCCTTTTTGAATACTGCAGGGGCTGTTATTGATTGCAACAAAGGCAATGTCACTTTTCATGTTAATGGTAACGAGCATACGGTACACTTTCCGAGGAAACAACCTCAAGTTCATAGTATCAACTCTATTGGAAAAATTCCATCGATTATATTTGGAGGTTTTGAATTTCCTCTTCCTACTGTCAAGAAGAAATATGATATTCTTATTATTGGGGATGTGCATATCCCCGTTGAGGTAACATAGTGTTATTTGAAATTTCTCCGGTTCCATGTTATTCGGAATGAGTTCGTTAACAAGACTTGATCAACCTTGTTAGAGGATTCCTGTTGATGACCATGAGATGGATGAAACTAGAAGGCACAACCTTCTGTACCCCACTTTTATTTTCTGTTATTTATATTAAATAAAATAAAAATAAATATTTTTCTGTCTGTTATCTGATTATCCATGCAATATAAAAATACCTTGAAAATAAAAGTTCTCCAAATGCCCTGAAATTTAAATATGATTTTTTTCTAGAATATTTAAGGATTTATGGAACTGAGAACACACCAGGGGGGTCAACCACCTGCCCACGAGGGTGGAGGGCGCGCCCACCCCTCTAGGGCACGCCCCCTGCCTCGTGGGCCCACGATGGCCCTCCTCCACTTATCCTTTCACCCATACACTCCTTCTTCCTCCCCCAAACACGAATATCCAGCTCAAGCACGAGTTCTAGCTCATCTTGCTGCCATTTTCGATCTCCTTGCTCAAAGCACCTCTCACAAAACTGCTTGGGGAGATTGTTCCTTGGTATGTGACTCCTCCATTGGTCCAATTAGTTTTTGTTCTAGTGCTTTATTCATTGCAAATTTTTGCTACTTAGGTGAGCCTGTTCTTGAGCTTGCATGTCAAATTTATATGGTCAAAAGTAGTTTTGATGCATGATATAGGCCCTAGGCACTTGTAGGAGTAGTTGCTATCAATATTATTGAGTTTGGTTTACTTTTATTTTGAAGTTACTAAAAATTTCAGAATTTTTCTAAAAATGATGAGGAGATTATTGGGGGGCTCATCGAGCCAAAGCTCGAAGGAAAAGGCACCGAAGCCTAAGTATAATTTGCCGCGCATCGCGGAGATTCGGGCGTGTGAATGGCCTTCTGATGATTTCTTGAGAGCAGCCGGTATCTATGAAGATTTTCATGAAATGGCTAGGAATGCAGGCCTCACCGCTTTCCTCCACGACCAATGTGATCAGTATCTCTTACTCACAAATACTTTTGTGCAAAACTTTCATTTCCATTCTAGGAACTCGCCACCTACGGTGGAGTTTCATTTATATGATGAGCATAAGGAGATGTCACTTTATGATTTCTGTCAGATTTGTTTAATCCCTTTTGAGGGTAAGACAGAAGAACCATATCGTGATGATGTGGAGGGGTTTATTGATACTATCACTGTAGGGGAAACAAGGAAGGTTTCCGATGCACGAATCACTAGCATACATTTTCCTGTTTTACGTTACTTTGCATTATTTGCTAGTCGTTGCTTAATTGGTCATGGAAACTATGGAAACCTTAGTATCCCTGATATCATTATTCTTCTCCATGGTTTATACAGTGATAAAACTTTTAGTATGGGCGGTATTATTGCCAAACGGTTAAGTCTGAACCGTACCAATGGCCCTATCTTTGGAGGCATCTATGCTTCACGCCTAGCTGCACATTTTAACATACCTATTAGGCATTTTAAGAAGGAAGAAAAGGTACTGCCCCGTGTTTATCTAGATTATAAAAGTATGGTAGCACATGATTTTATTGTTAAGAATAGGGCAGGAGAGCTTAAATATCAATAGTTCTTTAATAAACATCACCCTGAGACTATTACCCTGCCTGCTCCTTCTTTGTTTGATCTATCTTCAGGCACGTACCTTGTTCCGTCGAAGGCTATTCAAGCCTACCGGAACCCTGCACCAGCCGAGGAGCCGGAGCCGGAACCACAATTTGATCCCTCACGACAGTCTAATTACCAGTGGGATCCGAAGATGATTGTCAGCCAGTGGCAATCGGAGCCTTCTTCTTCATCCCAGTACGACCCCAACTATTATTATGGATATCCGCCAGGCCAGCCGTGGCCATAGACCAACTTAGGCAAAAAGCCAAAGATTGGGGGAGTACGTATTTCCCACCGACATTACATTCATGTTCACACACTCATTGCTAGATGTCGGTGCTCATACTTTTTCATTGTATCATCCATGCTAGTTTAATTTCCTTTTTATGCTTTCTTCTTGTGTGTTTAATAAACCTTAAGAAAAACCAAAAAAATTAGTTGTAGCTTTTAATCAATTTAATTTCCATGATTGTAGTAGTAATTAAAAAGAAAACCCAAAAAGATTTCCTGTTCTTCTTTTGCTTGTTGGGAGCTTTCCCGTGTAAATAGTTTTGTTTCTTTTCTTTTCTTTGGGGGTCAATAGGAGAAGACCATGATTAAATTATTGAAGTGGCTCTTATATGCATTAGTGTTGATCTGACAAAAGAGCCCATATTGCCTTGTCTTCTCCTGTTTATTGAATGCTTGCAGATTTCAGCTTAGTCCAATGCACATGCACTATTATTATTATTCACACTATTCGGTCGTGCAAGTGAAAGGCAATAATGATGATTATATGATGAACTTATTGGGATGAGAAAAGCTGGTATGAACTTGACCTCTTTTGTTTTTGTAAATATGATTAGTTCATTGTTCCTGATTTAGCCTATTATGAATAAACATGTTTGCAATGACAACTAGAGATCATAGTTTCCTGTGCCATGCTTCATTAGCTAGGAGCTTATAATGGTTTACCTTGCGTGCCAACATGCTATTAAAATGGTTATGATGTGGTATGATAGGGTGGTATCCTCCTCTGAATGATTTAAGTGACTTGACTTGGCACATGTTCACGCATGTAGTTGAAACAAAATCAACATAGCCTTCACGATATTTATGTTCATGGTGGATTATATCCTACTCATGCTTGCATTCGGTGTTGATTAATTTTAATGCATGTTCATGACTGTTGTCGCTCTCTAGCTGGTCGCTTCCCAGTCTTTTGCTAGACTTCACTTGTACTAAGCGGGAATACTGCTTGTGCATCCAATCCCTTAAACCCCAAAGTTATTCCACATGAGTCCACTATACCTACCTATATACGGTATCTACCTGCCATTCCAAGTAAATTTGTATGTGCCAAACTCTAAACCTTCAAATAAATATCCTATTTTGTATGCTCGTATAGCTCATGTATCAACTAGGGTTGTCTGTATCTTCCATGTTAGGCGGGTTATTCTCAAGAGGAGTGGACTCCGCTCCTCACTCACGAGATAAATGGCTGGTCACCGGGATGCCCAGTCCCATGCTTTATGCAAACTAAATCAAAATAATTGCAAACAGAACTCCCCCTGGGACTCTTGTTAGTTGGAGGCACTCGTTGTTTCGAGCAAGCCATGGATTGATGCTTGTTTGTGGAAGGGGGAGTATAAACTTTACCATTCTGTTTGGGAACCGCCTATAATGTGTGTAGCATGGAAGATATCGCCATCTCTTGGTTGTTATGTTGACAATGAAAGTATACCGCTCAAAATATTATTCACCTCTGTCTCAAAACCGAGCTCTGGCACCTCTACAAATCCCTGCTTCCCTCTGTGAAGGGCCTATCTATTTACTTTTATGCTAAGTCATCATCCTCTTATTAAAAAGCACCAGTTGGAGAGCACCGCTGTCATTTGCATTCATTATTGTTAGTTTACATTGAGTATGACTTGACTGGATCTCTTTTACCATGAATTACAATGTCTAGTCAGTCCTTGGTCTTTAAAGGTGCTCTGCATTTATGTTTTGCGGTCTCAGAAAGGGCTAGCGAGATACCATCTTGTTATATCATATTATGATTGTTTTGAGAAAGTGTTATCATCCGAGATTTATTATTATGGCTCGCTAGTTGATTATGCTGTCGATACGAGTATTGAGACCTATGCGTTATTGTGAATGTGGTTAGTTATAATCTTTGCTGAAAACTTGAATGCTGGCTTTACATATTTACAACAACAAGAGCAAACAGAGTTTGTAAAAGTTTTCCTTTATCTCTTTCAGTTTGTCAACTGAATTGCTTGAGGACAAGCAAGGGTTTAAGCTTGGGGGAGTTGATACGTCTCCAACGTATCTACTTTTCCAAACACTTTTTCCCTTATTTTGGACTCTAACTTGCATGATTTGAATGGAACTAACCCGGACTGACGTTGTTTTCAGCAGAATTACCATGGTGTTATTTATGTGCAGGAGCAAACGTTCTCGAATGACCTGAAACTTCACGGAGCTACTTTTCAGAAAATAAGAAAAATACCTGCAAAAGATGAAGGCCAGGGGCCCACCATCCTTGCCATGAGGGTGGGGGCGCGCCTGCCCCCTAGGGCGCGCCCCCTACCTCGTGGGCCCCCTGTTGCGTCTCCGACTCCAACTCCACCTCTATATATTGAGTTTCGATGAGAAAAAAATCAGGGAGAAGAAATCATCACGTTTTACGATATGAAGCCGCCGCCAAGACCTAAAACCCCTCAGGAGGGCTGATCTGGAGTCCGTTCGAGGCTCCGAAGAGGGGAATCCGTCGCCATCGTCATCATCAACCATCCTCCATCACCAATTTCATGATGCTCACCGCCGTGCGTGAGTAATTCCATCATAGGCTTGCTGGACGGTGATGGGTTGGATGGGATCTATCATGTAATCGAGTTAGTTTTGTTAGGGTTTGATCCCTAGTGTCCACTATGTTCTGATATTGATGTTGCTATGACTTTGCTATGCTTAATGCTTGTCACTAGGGCCCGAGTGCCATGATTTCAGATCTGAACCTATTATGTTTTCATCAATATATGAGTGTTCTTGATCCTATCTTGCAAGTCCATAGTCACCTATTATGTGTTATGATCCGTTAACCCCGAAGTGACAATAATCGGGATACTTACTGGTGATGACCGTAGTTTGAGGAGTTCATGTATCCACTATGTGTTAATGCTTTGTTCCGGTTCTCTATTAAAAGGAGGCCTTAATGTCCCTTAGTTTCCGTAAGGACCCCGCTGCCACGGGAGGGTAGGACAAAATATGTCATGCAAGTTCTTTTCCATAAGCACGTATGACTATGTTCGGAATACATGCCTACATTATATCAATGAACTGGAGCTAGTTCTGTGTCACCCTAGGTTATGACTGTTACATGATGAACCGCATCCGGCATAATTCTCTGTCACCGATCCATTGCCTACGAGCTTTCCATATATTTTTCTTCGCTTATTTACTTTTCCGCTACTATTGCTATCATCACTACAAAATACCAAAAACATTGCTTTTACTACTATTACCTTTTGCTACCATTATCACTACTATCATATTACTTTGCTACTAAACACTTTGTTGCAGATATTAAGTTTCTAGGTGTGGTTGAATTGACAACTCAGCTGCTAATACTTGAGAGTATTCTTTGGCTCCCCTTGTGTCGAATCAATAAATTTGGGTTGAATACTTTACCCTTGAAAACTGTTGCGATCCCCTATACGTGTGGGTTATCAGCCATGACATGGGAACAAAATGGACAGGGTCTTTCAAACCCTGACTAGGGGCTTTTACCCCGAGGTCACTTGTCTTCAGACGAATGTGCTTGACACTGTCGCCCGAGAAAAGGAACTGTTGGAAGAACTATTTTTCTTGGGAGATGTTTCTTACCTTAAGCAGTAATAAAACATAACTCTCTGCCCCACTCTTGTCTTTCGAGCCATATAGGCAGATTGCCTTGTCACCCGAAGTATCTGGTCCGACTAGTTCGTCTAGTTGTAAGGGACACTCCTCGGCCACTGGACGAGGAGGTAGAAGTCGATGGCTGGTTGACAGAGTTCGGACACGCAGACTGATCAATTAATGATGTAAAGTACTTCGATACATAGAGTCATACAAATTTACTTAATTACACTCAGTCCAGCCCATCTATCAAGGTGTCTAAGGCACAGTCCTTCTGCAAAAAGCGAGCGACCATCATGACATTTTCATACACCGGGCTTGTGGGTATTTCCTCCCCATCAGCCCCTATGGGCCCTACCTCGGCCAGATGAGTGGTATCCACCCTAGTGTACCATGTCTTTACCATGGCCCAGGCTTCCCTCGCTCCTTCATGACATGTCAAAATCTTCCAAGTCTGAATCCAATGTCGAGCCCTCTTAAGCCGCTTGGCGAGGATAAACATGTCTTCGGGCATGACATGCTGAAATCTTCCAGGCCTGAATCCGACGCTAAGCCCTCTTAAGCCACTCGGCGAGGATCGACATGTCTTCGGGCACGTGTTCCTCCTCGGGCAATAAAACCTTAAAAACTCCCTTCATTGCCCTCCATGTGATTTCATGCACCATGGCCAGATGAGTCATGTCATCCTCAGGTAATGGTTCAGTAGCCTCAAGGGGCTGACCGGCCAGGGAAATTGCCAGGAAACACATATGAGAATGTTGATCACATTAAGAAATCCTACAATCGGGAAACCAACTAAAAATTGAGACAAAAGGTTACCAAAAATTACTTCGCTCGCTTGTCACTCTTTCTCCCTGGCGGCGGCTAGTTGAGGTTTTAGATTCTCGATCTCCTACGCTTGCCGAGAATTTTCAGCTCTGAGCGCGCTCGCATCGTCCCTCCATTGGGTCAACACATGCTGGCCAGCCTGCCGCTGTGACTCTGCATAGTGCAAATCTTCGCGGGCCTATTTTAGACCCCTTTCCACGTGACCAAGGGCTTACGCTGCTACAATGCATCATGTTGTTATATGACCCAAGGGTCTTTGTGTAAATATATACAACAAGAAATGGAGACGCTTACCGTGTGCTTCTCTGGTGAAAATTTCCACGTGCTCTATATCGTCTAGAGCGGTGTCCACCTTCCCTTTCGTCTGGGCAAGCACCTCGAATAGTTGCTTATTTTTTCCTCCCAAGCTCCCCGTCAAAGGCATACTTTTAAAAAAATCACAAGCCTCGATACGGTCATAGGTGCTCATATCGAGCCTTAGGGACTACTGTCGTGCTTGGCAGTTTAGGGGGTGTTTGTTTCCAGGGACTTTTTGGTATAGGGACTAGAAAAAGTCCCTCTTAGAAACTTTTTAACCAAACAGGAGGGACTACTAGGGACTAAAAGTTGCTTTTTGGGACTAAATGAAGAAGACTCTCAAGGAGAGTCTTTTTGGGACTTTTTGGGACTTTTCCAACAATGCCCCTCCATGCACCCATTGGCCCGCCGCCCCATTATGTTGTCTGGTTGTTATTTTTCTATATACTAGGGGTAACATGGTCATTTAATAGCCTCTAAGGAGGGACTAGGGACTTTTTAGTCCCTGAAAACAAACAGAGGGACTAGGGACTTTTTAGTTGGGACTAAAAAAAGTCCTAGGACTTATGAACCAAACAGGGCCTTAGTTTGCCTTTGAGCAAACAAGTTATGACAAGCATAGCGAGATTTCTGAAATAAGGTGGCCTCGGGTCTAACCTTTCCTGCAAACCCTGTGATAGAACACTCACTGCCTTTTTAAAGACAGAGCAGGTTGCCCCGAGGTAGGTGTCCACCAAGCTTAGAGCATTAAACTCCTGAGTAATGAAGGCGGAATTCCTCAAGGAAGCCTTCCGTCGTCAGTGGCTCATGCCACTTTCGACCTCGGAGGGGGTAGCCGAACAGGTCCCCGAATCCTCTGGCTGGGGGATTTCGGGAGCATCTCCCGAGGTAGGGAGGGGTCACGTGCCGCCACTTGGAGTCGATGTTCCTTCAACCCTTGTATCCCCTGCTATTGAAGGAGGAATGGGCTGCCTACGAATGGATTGAAAGAATCAAAATCCGTGATGAGCTATTTTTAGACGCACGGTAACGAGGATATTACTTATGGGCTAAAGGAACATTTAGGCCTGCCTCCGTGACCGCCACGTGCCCTCGAGCTCCGTGCGTCTCCTGTGGAGGGCTCCTTTGAGGGGCATGTTCCCAGCGTGGACGTTTAGTATGTCGTCCCTTTGGAGTAGAAGTCAAGGTACTAGGGGCCTCGAAACGATAAAGTTGTCTTTTAAGTAGAGGTGAGGGGTCTTAGACTAGTCACAATGGGAGTAATTTAACTAGTAACATCACACATTTCAATATAAGATTGCTTATGTGGCAGTTAATTAATGTGGAGAGAGGGGTTTGTGGTAACTTAGGTAGTTACTGTAACATCACACATTTCAAGGCATAATGAGTCTATAGTCTAATAAATGAACTCTTTCATGATACCACTCATATGTTACTACCCACTATGAAGATAGTAACATAGACTAGTAACATTGGCAAGTTACTACTCTATGTTACTTTGAGCAGTCTTAGCAATGAGGCCTTCTGCGTTCCCGGTACATCGGGAGTGACAGGAACCCTTGACCTGTCAAGGCTCTCGAAATAAAACTTCCCTCCACTTCGTATAGGTGGGATGGTTCCTCATCTTCATGGAAGAGGGGGTCATCCATCGGACAATGTGTTTCTGGTTCAGGCACAGGGCTACTCAACGTCTCGACCCAGCGCCTCCATCTCTGTTCAGATTCAGTAAAGGGTCGGTCAGAAAAAGTAGCGGATAAACAACTCAGATAAGACGAGGAAATCTAAGAGGACTTGCTATATCGACAGGGTTGTAATAAGACAGCCCGTCTAGGAACTTCCACCTTGCGAACTCCTCCGCTGATCCCTGATAAATACCGGCCAGTATGGTCCCAAAGGCCATCTAGTCACCGAAGCTCTCCCGAATTGATCGGGAGGCGTCTTCAGTTCCATTGTACATGCACAACGGGTGCTGGCGTTGCCGAAGTGGTCGTACCCTTCAGTTGATCGCCATGGACATTACATCTACAATGCTGAGGCCAATGTTTGTTAGCAGCTTACTTGTGCCATCGGACGACTACTTGGCATCGTCTTCCTGAGCGGCACTCCGTGGTCTCTAGATATAGCGCTTCTTTATAGGTTCCGAGGAGAATTCTGGGAGCCCGAACCGAACTGGATCGTATAGTGGAACATCGTCTATATAAAATCACTCAGGCAACTAGAAGTCGAGGGGTACCTGGAGGGTAGTCGGTCCCCTCAATTCAGCAAACTTCGATTGTGCCACTTCATACAACATCCCGGTTGGGGAGCAGGGCATTATGCAAAAGTACCTCCGCCAGAGCCCGAAGTGTGCCTCACATCGGAGGTGCATTTCGCAAAGGGCAACAAATCCCGCAATTTGTAAGATTCAGTTGGGTGTAAGGAGGTGGAGTTGAAGCCCCTAGAATTCAAGCAAACTCCAGAGAAAGGGATGAATGGGGTCCTAGCCCACAAAGGATGAAAGGGACGATGCATACTCGTTTGCCCTCGTGTGGGGAAGGGTGACTCTTGGCATGTGCTTGCCCGTTCATGGATGTTAATCCCGGACGAGTAGAGGCTAGATATGAATCTGGCAGATATCCTTGGGTGGCTAAGCGCTCTAGTTGGAGACGTGGAATGGAGCAACTTCCCCAGTCACCTTTGATGGGGCCATGGGGTCACCTCAAGGAACCCGCATCACTTGCCATGGTTAGAACTCTTGGGGTTGGACCTGGGAGAGAAGGGGAAGGCGCGCGTGGATTATTGAGGAGGGGTCAAGATGTGCTCTGTGTCGATCCTGGATTGTGTGCTTATAAATAAAGGAAAAGGGGGCCGAAGCTTCGACGTCTCGCCATGAAGTGACTCTGTTGCCCAGAAGGCGCGATGATCGAGGTCAGGGATTGTACGCCGCGTGTAGTGGGACCGGGCCCCGAGCGAAGTCATCTATCGGACCGAAGACT
Source organism: Triticum urartu (assembly GCF_003073215.2). Lineage (NCBI taxonomy): Eukaryota > Viridiplantae > Streptophyta > Magnoliopsida > Poales > Poaceae > Triticum > Triticum urartu. The sequence goes on from NW_024115233.1 coordinate 35,636, forward strand.
TCAAAGTTGAGCTAAAAAGATGTTATGAAGGAACTCACCTGTCGAGCCAAAGACTCCAGAGCCGAAGTGCAAGAACGTCCTACTCGGCGTCAAAGACCAGTTCAGGGGCTACTGACGGTGTCCTAGACTAGGGGGTACCAACCTAGTCGGACCGTGATCCTCGGGTAGGCCCGTGGGCCCTTATATGGCAAGACTCTAGAGGATACACTCCTGGATGTGATCAAGACTACATCTATCTAAGACTTGGCATATACTCCAAGACATCTCTTACCACCTCCACGCATGCCCCTGGATACCGACCATGTAACCCTAGATACCCTACCTGGTGTGTATATAAGCCATAGGGTTTATCCCATAGAGGGGATCTCAACACAATTACATCTGACTAGCCCTAGAGTTAGGTCCCTCCTTACGATCTCAAGGTAGATCAAACCTGCACTTGATACATCATCACTGTTAATACAAGCAAAGGGTCATAGGGTATTACTTCTTCGAGAGGGACCAAACCTGGGTACTGTTTCCTTCGTCCATGTTACCATTGATCCAGATCCACAGCTCGGGACCCCCTACCCCGAGATTTGCTGGTTTTACCACCGACACATAGGAAGATAGGGGCTTATTGTTTTTGCCTCCCAACTCGTTTACCTCAAGGATAATGTCAGCAATAATAACTTATGATCACCTACATCCAACTTGATATATGCACTACAAAAGAAGGCACATCCGTGACATTTTGAGTCGAACGAAAGTTTTTTGTGTCATGCTTATGACACTTCTATGACGATAATTGTGACAAAAGCACGTATCATCATAGATGTGGTGGGCTCCTACTTCTATGAAAAAAATCATGACAGAAAATGGGCTTTTCGTCCTGGCCGGGCCGGGGACGCACCTGCATGACATTCTTTGGGCCGTCCATGACGGAAAAATCGTGGTAGAAGCGAGGGCGAGGAAGATTTTGGGGAGTTCCCGGTTACGGTGGGTGGTCGGGGCTGAGCGATGCACGGAGGGATTGCGTGTTTCCCTCGTACATGTACGCGCGCGTGTGTGTGAGGAGTTGGGCTCTAACTGAACCCGAGCGAGGCATTCATTTACTGAACCCGGGTGATTGCACTAGCTACGTTACTGAACCCGAGCGATTCCTTCACTACTGCTGTTAACTGAACCCGAGAGATCGGTCACTGCTGCTGCTGGTGCTTACTGAAGCCGATCGAACCTGCTGCCTCATGATGAAAATTGAACGTGGGGGTTTGTTGAACAAGTCGAGACGTACGTGGTTGGGGTTGCATGAACAGTTCCTGGTGGGGGTGGATGAACAGGACCCATACAAAGCTTATTTTCCCTTACAATAAAAGATCATATATATTTAGGAGCAATTTTTATTGCTTTGTGTACCGATGACAACTTAGTTGAAGGATCTTATTCAATCCGTAGGTAGATATTGTGGACTCTCATGAAAGAAACCGGGCTTAATGGTTTTGGATGCACAAGTAGTATCTATACTTAGTGCGAAATTCTGGCTAGCAAAAGGTTCTAAACAAACACTACATGTTAGAGGATCCATGACAATATAACTTCTATGTGAATATAAGAAAACATAACTCATTAGGTTGTCTTCCTTGTCCAACGTCAACTATTTTACCATGAAGAAAATATTTGATGGGGGCTCACAATCATAAAAGATGTCCAAGATAGTATATTTATATATGAATATCCTCTCCCTTTAGTAATCTTGCATGAATTGTATCCATGACCAATAATACTATGTTGGTTAATTTCCAATAAATTTAATCAAACATACTTTTTCTATGTGAAGTTATCACTCCCCATGGGATTAGCATATGATATTTTTATTGCTGAGATTGAAACAAGAAAGTAAAGAAAAAACTCAAACTACTCTTTATTATATAACTCTCACACTCAATTACATAGATAGGACACAAAGCAAGCACTTAAAACTAAACCATACTAAACTTTTATTCTTCTAAATCATGAAATAACTAGGGGTCGAACTAAGAGAGATGATGATGGTAAAAAGTGATGGTGATATGATGCCGAGCCACCTCCCCCAATCTTGGAACAAGCCAAGGGTGATGCCCATACCCGTGTACTCAAGTTCCTTTCTTCGATGATGATGCTAATGGTAGTAGGGTTGTCCTCCATCTTCCAAAGCATAGGCTCTCCATCTTAAGAAGATGAACGTGTCTACGAGGTCCTGGAATTTACAGCTAAACTCATACCTTTAAACCTGGCTTCATAGTCAAAATTGGTTTTGCAAGTCATAAATTTGGGCATGGAGATGATCAATCTGGTCATTGAGCTTGAAGATAATATCCCCAATTTCCTTGTTGTCCACTTTTTCATGGACGAATTCCATGATCATGGAGTGGTTAGCACTGAGTTTGCACTCCACCATCCCTTGCCGCATGAAGATCTCCTGCTCCACTGCTTCAAGTCCGGCCTTCTCGCTTCCCTCGTTCTTTGGTCCCTGAACGTCCTGGATGTGAAGCACCCCCTCACGCATCTCAATGTCTTGAGGGTTTTTCATCACCTTCGGGATGTACGGATTGCCGACCTTCTCGGAGAAATTGTCCTTGGATGAACTTGGTTGTGCCATGGCAATCTAGATCTATCAGAAAAACATACTGATGCCATCCGACCAATCATTGAAATCACTCCAAGGCCGGTGGGATGTGATTAAGAAAATGTGTGGCTATTGGTCTGGTTGTTTGGAGCAAGTGAGGAATGCACCTTCAAGTGGTGCCACGATCGATGACTATGTGAGTTTGTTGCCTTTTTGCTTTACACATTTGCGATCTTGTTTCCGTTGATGACAATTTGAGCTCACCCATATTTTCCAAATGTAGGATTGCATTGCCCAAGAAAGCTTTAAGCAAAGCCCAGGTTTCAAAGGCAGGCTATAAGTGCTCCAACATTTTTGGAACTTGCTTCAAGGAAGTGAGATATGGAGGTTGAGGGATAACAAAGCTCCTCGAATGAAAGGTGCACTCGTTAACTTGGAACATGGTGATGATGCACGAAAGTTGGACAAAGATAGGGTGAAGAGGTCGGTGATACGTCTCCAACGTATCTATAATTTTTTTATTGTTCCATGTTGTTATATTATCATTCTTGGATGTTTTACAATCATTTTATAGCAACTTTATATAATTTTTCGGGACTAACCTATTGACATATTGCCCAGTGCCAGTTGCTATTTTCTGCTTGTTTTTTTACTTCGCAAAAAATCAATACCGAATGGAGTCCAAACACAACAAAACTTTTTGGAGAATTTTTCTGGGCCAAAAGACACACGATGGACCAAACAAGCACCTGGGGGTGCTCCGAGGGGAGCACAACCCACCAGGGCGCGCCCAAGAGCACAAGCGCGCCATGGTGGGTTGTGCCCACCTTGATGGCCTCCCGCACCACCTCTTCGCTCTATAATACCCAAATATTCCGGAAACCCTAGGGGAGTCGACGAAATATTGTTCCAGCCACCGCAAGTTCCAGAACCATGAGATCCAATCTAGAGCCCTTTCTGTCACTCCGCCGGAGGGGAACATGATCACAGAGGGGTTCATCATCCTCATTGGTGCCTCTTCAATGATGCGTGAGTAGTTCACCACGGACCTATGGGTCCGTAGGAAGTAGCTAGATGGATTTTTCTCTCTATGTTTCTTAATACGAAGTTCTCTTGGAGATCTATTTGATGTAATGACTTTGTGCGGTGTGTTTGTTGGGATCCGATGAATTGTGAGTTTATGATCAGATTTGTCTTGCTTTCATATCCATACTTGATTATTGTAGCCTTGTATTTCTTCTCCGATATTTGGGTTTTGTTTGGCCAACTTGATCTATTTATCTTGCAATGGGAAGAAGTGCTTTGTGATGGGTTCGATCTTGCGGTGTCCTTTCCCAGTGACAGAAGGAGCAGCAAGGCACGCATGTATCGTTGCTATTAAGGATAAAAAGATGGGGTCTATTCCTACATGAATAGATCATGTCTACATCATGTCATTGTTCTTATTGCATTACTCCGTTTCTCCATGAATTTAATACACTAGATGCATGCTGGATAGCGGTCGATGTGTGGAGTAATAGTAGTAGATGCAGAAAGGAGTCGGTCTACTAATCTTGGATGTGATGTCTATATACATGATCATTGTCTTGGATATCATCATAACTATTCACTTTTCTATCAATTTCCCAACATTAATTTGTTACCCATTGTTTGCTATTTCTCGAGAGAAGCCACTAGTGAAATCTACGGCCCCCGGGTCTATTTTCCTATCATATACTTTCAGATCTATATTGTCATTTGCTTTTTCCTTTATCTACAACTTTTATTTTTAAATCTATATTATCAAAAACCCAAAAGTACCTCGCTGAATTTTATTTTACGTTATTCCATTTGCTATTACTCATCTATCCTTTTACCAATCAATTAACCGGGAGGGATTGACAACCCCTCTTACACGTCGGGTTGCAAGTATTTGTTATTTGTGTGTAGGTATCGTTTACATAGTGTTGCTTGGTCCTCCTACTGGTTCGATAACCTTGGTCTCATCACTAAGGGGAATACCTACCATAGCTGTCCTGCATCATCCCTTCCTCTTTGGGGAAATACCGACATAGTTCAAGTGACATTAGTCAGCCAAGGCATCTACCTTGAGGGAGCAAATTAATGACATGGTGAAGGTCAAGGAAACCATGTTGGATAATGATGACCCACAAGCGTAGGGCATCACAATAGTCTTCGAGGGTATTATTTCACCCAAATTTATTGATTCGACACAAGGGGGGCAAAGAATATTTATAAGCCTTAGTAGTTGAGTTGTAAATTCAACCACACCTAAGAATATGTTATGACCGGCGTACACTATAGCCAGAGGAGGCCCACCAGTGGCGCAGGCAGTTAGGGGCTTGGCCTAATTTATCATTATTTTTATTAGCGCATAGGAGGATTATATAAACACTTGTAAGGACTCGTTTTGAAGGCAAGCAATAAGTAATCTTTATTGCTTGGCTCCTTTCAGGAGATGAGACCCCCAAACCCCGCCTCCTGTGCCCCCTCTCCCTCGCTCGATCACGGTGCATCAGCACCGACACACGCGCCACTCACCCCGCCAACTCCACTTCCACCCCTACAACCTGAGAGCGCGCCCTGGTAGGGACTCGGTTCCTATCAATATGGTATCAGCTGTCTCGGGATCGATCATGTTCGCCCCACCTCCCGCTGCCGGTCGCCACCATGCCGCTGATGACCACCACGGCAGGCGCGCCGTCCCTATCGAGGTCGATCTCCTCCGCCGGTGTACGCCCCCTCGTCCTCACCCCGGAGGATATGACGGCTACGCTCCAAGACCTCACTCAGGCAGTTGCGGGCATCCAGACTTTCATCTCGGGACCCTATGCCCCACAGCCGTCTGCCCCCTTTGCCACCATCATGGCGCCGCAGCAGCACCCATGGCAGCCGCCACCACCGACGACCTCCTTCGCCCCCACCATGCTGCCGCCGCCACCGGCGACCTCGACCCCGGGTATCTCGACGACGGCCCTGGGGTGCCAATCCACCAGGCCCGGTTCCCCCCATCGCCATCACCATTGACAGCCTGGCTCTCCGGGTCCCTCAGGTCGGTCTACACGACGGCCTCAGGCCAACCGCACGTGCCGCCGCCACCAATGTCGCACCCGCCCTTGTAGTACGGCAGGTCCTCGAGCTCCACCGGACCATATGGCGGCATCGACGAGCCCTTGTTCCAGGGTGGCACCCTGATGCGCGCCTATTCGGCTCCACCACCCTCGCTGTTACACGCTGGCGAGGCGCAACCGACCCTCGTCCATGCCGCCAATGCCAAGATTCTCCAAGTTGGAGTTCGCCACCTATGACGGCTCAACCAGTGCGACCAATTTTTCAGGGGGCGGCGCATGCTCACATCTGGCCGCACCTGGATCGCCTCGTATCACCTTCGGGGAGCAGCTCATACGTGGTACTACGCCCTCGAACAGGACGAGGGCGGCATGCCACCATGGGAGTGCTTCCGCGAGCTATGCCTCTTGCTCTTCGGACCACCGTTACGCGGGAGCCGGCTGGCGGAGCTTGGTCACCTGCCTTTTCTTTCCATGGTGCAAGACTTCGCCGACCGCTTCCAGGCCCTAGTGCGCCACGCTCCTAGCATCACGGCCCGCCAGCGGGCCGAGCTCTGCGTGGGCGGTCTGTCGGGCCACATCCGCGTGGACATGGAGATGCGCGGGCCACAGGACCTCCAGAAGGCCATGTACTATGCCCGCGCCTTCGAGCGCTGCGCGGTGGCTATGCAGCAAGCGCCACCGCATGGGCTGCCCGCCAGCCCCCCCCCTCGGCCGACACCACCAGCACCGGGGTGTCCTACCTAGGCCCCCGCCATGCCCAACGCCCCGGCCGTGCCGCGCCCATTCCATCAGCTCAACCCAGCCAAGCAGCTCGAGAGTCGTCGTTAGGGGCTATGCTACAACTGTGACGAGCCCTACATTTTGGGCCAGGTCTGCCCGCGCCTCTTCTACTTGGACGCGGCAGACTACATCGAGGAGGCCGCCGCCGCCGCCGTGCTCGGCAACATGCCTGCCTCGTTTGACGCAGAGGTCGCCCTGGGGCCCGCCCAGGCGAACGCCCTCGTGGTCTCCCTCCACGCCCTTGCGGGTATACGGGCGGACAAGACTATGCTAATGCCGGTGACGATCAAATGGAGCATTTCCTCTCCCTGCTGGATACGGGCTCCACCCATAACTTCCTGCCTGGGACCAGCATGTGCCGCCTAGCGCTGCAACCGACTGGCAGGGAGCAGCTTTGAGTTACCATGGCCAACGGTGATCGCCTACCCTGCTAGGGAATTGCTCGGCATGTCTCCATCATCATTGGTGACAAGCACTTCACCATCACATGCGTCGACATTGACTTGGGCTGCTTTGACTTCATCCTCGGCGTCGACTTTTTGCCAACCCTGGTCTCATCTTATGGGATTTCGACTCTCTGACAATGATATTTTTGGCGGCTAGGTCGCCGGGTCCGGTGGGAGGGCATGGGTGGCGCTGAGCCCACGGTGCCCCGGCCCCAGCTGGCGGCGACCACCATCGACCCCGAGCATCCCCTGTTGGCTAGCCTGTTGCAGCAGCACAACAACCTCTTCGACGAGCCACATGGCTTCCCGCCCGACCCTACGACCACCGCATTCACCTGCTACTGGGCACAGCCCCCGTCGCCATGCGACTGTACCGCTACCCCAAGCTACAGAAGGATGAGCTGGAGCGGCAGTGCATGGTCCATGCTCTCCTAGGGCATCATCCGGATCACTACCTCGCCGTTCTCCGCGCCGGTGCTCCTTGTGCGCAAGGCCGGCGACTCGTGGCGCTTCTGCATCGACTACCGTGCTGTTAGCGCCAAGACATCCAAGGACAAATTTCTCATCCCCGTCGTTGATGAACTCCTGGACGAGCTACATGGGGCACACTTCTTCACCAAGCTCGACCTCCGTTCGGTCTACCACCAGGTGCGGATGCACCCGGATGATGTCGCCGAGACGGCCTTTCGCACACATCACGGCCACTTTGCGTTCTTGGTGATGCCCTTCAGCCTCCCCAATGCCCCAACGACATTTCAGGGGTTGATAACAACGTCCTCCGCCCCTACTTGTGGAGGTTTGTGCTCGTTTTCTTCAACGACATACTCATCTACAGCTCGTCATGGGCAGAGCACCTACAGCACATGGCCATCGTCTTCAACGATCTTCGAGCACACCATCTGCACCTCAAGCGCTCGAAGTGCTCATTCAGCATGACATCTGTCGCGTATCTCGGCCACGTCATCTCGACGGAGGGAGTCGCCATGGACGCCGACAAGGTCGCGGCCGTCGCGGCTTGGCCAACGCCGCACTCGCCGCGGGCCCTCTGGGGTTTTCTGGGCCTCGCGGGCCATTACCAAAAGTTCATCCGGGAATTCGGCCTCATCACAGCACCGCTCACGCGACTATTGCACCGCGGTGCCTTCTCCTGGGATATTGAGGTGATCGAGGCGTTCCAGACACTCAAGCAGGCTCTCACGAACGGGCTGGTCCTCCAGATGCTTGACTTAGACAAGCCGTTCATGGTGGACTGCGATGCCTCAGGCGTGGGGTTTGGCACTGTACTTCATCAGGGCGCCGGACCACTCGCGTTCCTCAGCAGGCCTTTCTCCACGCGCCATCACAAGCTCACGGCCTACGAGAGGGAGCTCATCGGCTTGGTGTAGGTTTTGCGTCACTGGCGGCCATATCTTTGCAGGCGGTCGTTCCTTATTCGCATGGGTCACTACAGCCTCAAGTTTTTGTTGGACCAGCGCTTGTCCACCATTCCGTAGCACCAGTGGATCAGCAAGCTTTTCGGGTTTGACTTCACCGTCAAGTACCGACCAGGTTGCCTCAACACAGTGGCGGACGTGCTGTCCCACCGCAACATCGACCACGACATGGGCACCGCCGACACCAAGGGGGCAGTCCTTTGCACCTGCTCGGGACCCTCGTTCGCTTTCATCGACAACATCCACCAGGCCACGGCGACCTCCGCAGATGCGCAGCACCTCCGTCAGCGCCTCGAGGCGGGCGAGTTGCAGGAGCCGTGGCGCCTGGACAACGGCTTACTCCTACACGGGCGGCGTCTCTTCGTGCCGGATCACGGCGATCTCCGCCACCAGACCATGTTGCTGGCCCACTCGGCTGGCCAAGAGGGTGTGCAGAAGACCCTCCACCGCCTCCGAGCAGATTTCTACATCCCCGATAATCGTGCACTGGTATGATACTGGGTGCGGTCTTGCGTGACATGCCAGCGCAACAAGACGGAGACCCTGCAGCTAGTGTGACTGCTACAGCCCCTTGAGGTGCCCTCTCAGGTTTGGGCCAGCATCTCCATGGACTTTATCGAGGGCCTTTCCAAGGTGGGCGGCAAGTCCGTCATTCTTACGGTGGTCGACCACTTCTCCAAGTATGCGCACTTCATCGCGCTCGGCCACTCCTACACCGCCACCTCCGTCGTGCGTGCCTTCTTCGACGGCATCGTCCGCCTCCACGGGTTTCACTCCTCGATCGTCAGCGACCGCAACCCGGTGTTCACCGCCATGTCTGGCGTGATCTTTTTCGGATGTCGGGTGTTGAATTGCGCCTAAGTACGGCCTTCCACCCACAGACCGACGGCCAATGAGGTGGTCAACAAGGTGATTGCTATGTATTTACGCTGTGTTACAGGTGATCGTCCACGTGCTTGGGTGGACTGGCTCGCCTGGGCGGAGTACTGCTACAACACCTCCTACCACTCTGCCTTGCGTTCCACACCTTTCGAGGTGGTCTACGGTCGTCCTCCACCACCCATTCTGTCGTTTCAACTCGGGACGGCCTGGACTGAGGCGGCGGGTGACATTCTTCGCATCAGGGATGAGATCCTTGCCGAGGTGCGCTAGCGTCTTCTCCAGGCCCAGTGGTTGTCCAAGAAATACTATGACGCCCACCACCATGAGGCCGAGTTTGCGGTGGGTGACTCGGTGTGGATGCAGCTCCTCCATTGCACCATGTAGTCCCTGGATTCTCGCACCAAGCGCAAGCTGGGTCCATGCTAGGCTGGGTCGTTTCCAGTGTTGGAACGCATCGGCAATGTCGCCTACCGCCTTCAGCTGACGCCCGGCGCCCGCATCCACAATGTCTTCCATGTGAGGTTGTTGAAGCCCGTTCGCGGCGAACCACCGATGACCGCGCCGGCTCTTCCCTCGACCTCCGAGGGTCATCTTCTTCCGGGGACACAGAAGGTGTTGAAGGCCCAGCAGACCGAGGTGTTTGGCGCTTGTTGATCCAGTGGCAAGGCCTACCGGAGGATGAGGCCACTTGGGAGTAGCTCGAGGAGTTCCATCAGCATTTTCCCGACTTCCAACTCGAGGACGAGCTTTTTGCGTAGGCGGGGAGAGATGTTATGACCGGCGTACACTATAGCCGGAGGAGGCCCACCAATGGCGCAGGCAGCTATGGGCTTGGCCCAATTTATCGTTATTTTTATTAGCACATAGGAGGATTATATAAACACCTCTAAGGACTCGTTTTGAAGGCAAGAAATAAGTAATATTTATTGCTCGGCTCCCTTTAGGAGCCGATACCCCCAAACCCTAGCCGCCTCCTGCGCCCCCTCTCCCTCGCTCGATCACGGTGCCTCAGCGCCGTCGCACGCGCCCCTCACCTCGCCAATTTCCCTTCCACCCCTACAACCCAAGAGCACTCCCTAGTAGGGACTCGGTTCCTATCAGAATCACTTCCTTATAGCAATTTATTAGTAGCATAATAGTTAGCAATAACAGTAGTAACAGTTTTGTAGCAAGCAGAATACTAGTAACTTGAGCAAAGGCAATTGTATTAAGTGTTGGCATGAATTAGCGATTGGTATTTACATGAGATTCAATATGTAACTATCACAACCTAGAGCAATGCACAATAGCTCCAACATGTTCAAGAATTATGTAATGAAAGTGCAACTAATCCCCGGGTAGTTTTGGTAATTCATAACAACATATAGCTCATTGAACTAATATCCATTCAAGATAAATATTTCGGGACGTTCAATGATTGGCATGGCATGGACTAGAGATGTGGACCCCTCAAAATGATAAGAACAAAGATTGGCATAAGCTCAAGGCTCTTCATTTCTGTTTTAGTGATCCAAGATCACATTGAGTCCATAGGAAAGCCAATACTATTAAAAGGGGATAAGGTGTTGCTTAATGGTCTACTTGCTCAACTGTTTAGTGATATTGCTCCAAAACCCTCATCCACTTTCTCCTTCAAATATGTCCAAACCTAAAATCCAAACTCGGCCCCAATGATTCTTTCTATCCGGAGCCACCGAGTTCACTTGACATAGCCACTCCGACAAACCCTAATGATTCTGTCACACCGATACGGATCTCGGTCCCACCGAGATGGCCTTGCAAACTCCTATGTTGACTTGTTGTAATTATTTCGGTCCCACCAAGATGTTGCAATCGGTCTCACCGAGTTAGCATGACATACTCTCTGTTGCTCATTGCTTCACTTCGATCTCACCGAGTTGATGCAATCGGCACCACCGAGATGATGTTTGCCCTAAGCCCTACACATCGGTCCCACCGAGATTCCTAACGTTCATATTTCTGTACAGATCGGTGCCACCGAGATGAGTCAAAAGTGTGTAACGGTCGGACTTTGTATGAAGGCTATATATACCCCTCCACCCCCCTTGTTCTCATTAGAGAGAGCCATCAGAACGTGCCTGCACTTCAACCATACATTTTTAGAGAAAACCACCTACTCATGTGTTGAGATCAAGAGATTCCATTCCAACCATTTGAACCTTGATTTCTAGCCTTCCCTAAGTTGCTTTCCACTCAAATCCTTCTTCCACCATAGCTAAATCCGTGAGAGAGAGTTGAGTGTTGGGAGACTATCATTTGAAGCACAAGAGCAAAGAGTTCATCATCTACACACCATCTATTACCTTTTGGAGAGTGGCGTCTCCTAGATTGGTTAGGTGTCGCTTGGGAGCCTCCGTTGTGATCTGGAGTTGAACCAAGAAGTTCGTAAGGCAAGGAGATTGCCTACTTCGTGAAGATCTACCCGAGTATGGCAAGTCCTTTATCGGCAATGGTCATGGTGGGATAGGCAAGGTTGCTTCTTTGTGGACCCTTCGTGGGTGGAGACCTCCGTGGACTCGCGCAGCTGTTACTCTTCGTGGGTTGAAGTCTCCATCAACGTGGACGTACGATAGCACCACCTATCAAAATCATGCCAAAAATCTCCATGTCTTCTTTGCGTTTGCCTTCTCCAAACCCTTCAATTTACCTTCATATTCAATGATTTACTTTCCATTGATATACTCTTAGAATTGCATCTGTAGGTTGATAGCTTGACTTGTGCTAATTGCTAAAATCTGCCCACAACTAAAACTAGGAAAATGACAGATTTTATTTGGTCAAGTAGTCTAATCCCCCCCCCCATCTAGTATTGCGTCTGGTCGTCCGTCTAAAAATTACCCTCCATGTTGCTATATATTACCAGCTATGCCAGCCATAAGTGAAAACGTTTAAATCGCCGTCGTGCTCAGATGTTTTATAAGTATGATACCCAATATATATCACACACACTAGCGACATAGTGGCTACACCCTTTCTCACCCACCCAGAAGACCACGGTTTGAACCCAGGTTCCACCGTTTTTCCCCACTTCTTCTTCTCTCACACACTTCCCCCATGTACGTGTTCATGGGCCGGGCCGTGGCGCCCCTATTTGTTTCCATTTCATTTTTTCTTTTCTTATTTCTGTTTTTTATTTCTTCTTTAAATTAATTTGAGAGTTACAAATTTCAAAAAGTTGTGACTTTTGAAAAAAATGTTCGAGAAATCATAAAATGTTTATGAATTCAAAAAGTAGAAAATTCATAAAATTTTCGTGGTTTCAAAAAATGTTGGTGATTTTACAAACAATGTTGGCAAATTATTGAAAAAATGTCACAATTTGGAAAAAAAATGTCGGTAAATAAAATCATATACTTGATTTTGAAAAAAATGATTGTGTATTCAAAACATATTCATGAATCTAGAAAAATGTCCATGAAATTTAGAAAATACTCAAAAAATTCAACTTTTTGTGAATTTCAATTTTTTGCCCTAATTTAAAAAAACATCAATTAAAAAATGTTCATAATTTCGAAAACAACTCATGTATTCAATAAATGTTCATCTAAACAAAACAAATGTTTATTAATTTAAAAAATGACCAGTTTTTTTAAAAATATATTTGTCAATTCAAAAATGTGTTCACCATTTCAAAAGTCTTTTATGTTTGTGTTTTGATTAGTTTTTGGAAAGTCTTTATATGTCTACGCGTTGGAAGTAGTTCGTGGTAGATGAGATTTATTTTTAAAATTTAAATGTTTTCTTGCGCTACACAATGACAAGTGTGTCACGCGGTGGCAAGCTCATTGCCTTGGAATTGACCATGTCAAATGCAATGCGATCACGTGGACATCACGTCCATCATCAGCGAGGGTCAGAAGAAGGATAAGTGGCAAAATGATGAGCCACTGTGTTAAGATAGAGGATGCTTATATGTCGGGGTATTGAGTCATACTTATTTGACCAACGTGTAAATTTTTTAGCTATCATTGCAACGGACGGGCATGTTTGCTAGCTGATAGTAAACATGACAGCTAGCTGTTTGTTAAGAAGAAGAAGACTGCCGAAAAAATAAAATGAAAATACTGTACCTCCATGTACAACACCACCGCGCGGCTGCTACAAGACACTAGTAGAAAACAGGGCTTTGGTCTAGGCCGGGTCAGCCCATTAGTCCCGGTTCAGTCCAGAACCAGGACCAATGTGGGCATTGGTTCCGGTTCGTGAGCCCAGGGGGCCGGGCGGGCCACGTGGGCCATTGGTCCCGGTTGGTGGGATGAACCGGGACCAATGGGCCTCGCTCCTGGCCCACCACCATTGGTCCCGGTTCGTGGCTTGAACCGGGACCAAAGGCTCCCCTTTAGTCCCGGCTCATGTCACCAACCGGGACCAATGAGGTGCCTATATATACCCCTCGCTCGCGAGCAGAGCACCCCAGTGCTCTGTTTTTCTCTGGCCGAGGGGGAGAGGGCTTGGTGGTGCTCTAGCTCACCTCCTATGCACACAAGGTGTTCGATGGAATGTCCGAGCCACACTACTTAAGCTTTCTCCTCTCCAAACTCGACCTCCAAACTCCATTTTCCATAATATTTGTCTAGGTTTAGCGGTCCGTCACGCCCCGTCCCCGTCTTCACCGCCGTCGATCACCCGCGCCGAGCTCATCGCCGGCACCACCGTGGTGAGCCTCTTGTTCTTATCTTCTTTTTGAAAGGAAAAATATTCTTACTTGTATGTTTACATAGATACTTGTATTATTTTCTTACTTTTATTATTGCATCTTATATAGTGCGATGGTTTTGGTATCCGCCCCCGTCGGCCCTTGTCCTGTCTATGATTCGGATGTGGTATATATATTATCTTTATAACTATTGGTTCATTTATTGTTTATGAAAATTATGCCGACCAATGTGACATAGATTTTATTTATGTAGGATGTATGTGAATCGGAAATGCGAACCGACCCTATTTGTCGAGAGGTTAAATTTAGTTGAAGAAGAAAACAATTTCTTGAAGGAAAAAATAAAAAAATTGAGGAGGAGAAGATGATATTGGAGTTGCATGTTGCGCATGTCGTCAATGATCACAAGATCAAGATGGATGCAATGCGCTTGAATATTAGAAAGATTAGAAAATATGCCATTCATATCGAGGCTTGGTATCATTATGCCGTTGGATCAATTGTTACCTTGGTTGCGATTATTTTCGCATTTGTTTTCGCATTGAAATGTTTTACATAGTTTCAATGTATGGTTTAATTAATTAGATGCTCTGGAGAGCTATATGTTGTTAGATGAGAACTATGTATGCACTTTGGTTTTAATATGATGATGAACTTCTATTAATTTGGACACTTAATTATATATAATGCACGCAGATGAACCGGCAATGGATGTACGGTGACAGACACACCTGCGAGTACATTAAGGGCATGCATGAGTTTCTCGATGCGGCTGAGGCAAACAAGCAGAATGGTTTTATGTGTTGTCCATGCACTGAATGTGGGAATACGAGGTCTTACTCTAACCGGAAAATCCTTCACTCCCACCTGCTTTACAAGGGTTTCATGCCACACTATAATGTTTGGACGAGGCACGGAGAAATAGGGGTTATGATGGAAGACGGCGAAGAAGAAGAGTACGATGACAACTATGTGCCCCCTGAATACAGTGATGCTGCAACGGGGGGAGCTGGTGAAGATCAAGAGGAACCAGACGATGTGCCCAATGATGCTGCAATGGGTGAAGCTGCTGAAGATCAAGAGGAACCAGACGATGTGTCTGATGATGATGATCTCCGCCGGGTCATTGTCGATGCAAGGACGCAATGCGAAAGTCAAAAGGAGAAGCTGAAGTTCGATCGCATGTTGGAGGATCACAAAAAAGGGTTATACCCCAATTGCGAAGATGGCAACACAAAGCTCGGTACCGTACTGGAATTGCTGCAGTGGAAGGCAGAGAATGCTGTGGCTGACAAAGGATTTGAGAAGCTACTGAAAATATTGAAGAAGAAGCTTCCAAAGGATAACGAAATGCCCGACAGTACATACGCAGCAAAGAAGGTCGTATGCCCTCTAGGATTGGAGGTGGAGAAGATACATGCATGCCCTAATGACTGCATCCTCTACTGCGGTGCATACAAGGATCTGAACGCATGCCCGGTATGCGGTGCATTGTGGTATAAGATCAGACGAGATGACCCTGGTGATGTTGACGGCGAGCCCCCCAGGAAGAGGGTTCCTGCGAAGGTGATGTGGTATGCTCCTATAATACCACGGTTGAAACGTCTGTTCAGAAACGAAGAGCATGCCAAGTTGATGCGATGGCACGGTGAGAACCGAAAGAAAGATGGGAAGTTGAGAGCACCCGCTGACGGGTCGCAGTGGAGAAAAATCGAGAGAAAGTACTGGGATGAGTTTGCAAAGGACCCAAGGAATGTATGGTTTGCTTTAAGCGCGGATGGCATTAATCCTTTCGGGGAGCAGAGCAGCAATCACAACACCTGGCCCGTGACTCTATGTATGTATAACCTTCCTCCTTGGATGTGCATGAAGTGGAAGTTCATTATGATGCCAGTTCTCATCCAAGGCCCTAAGCAACCCGGCAACGAAATTGATGTGTACCTAAGGCCATTAGTTGAAGAACTTTTACAGCTGTGGAATGGAAACAGTGTACGTACGTGGGATGAGCACATTCAGGAGGAATTTAACCTTAAAGCGTTGCTGTTCGTGACCATCAACGATTGGCCCGCTCTCAGTAACCTTTCAGGACAGACAAACAAAGGATACCACGCATGCACACACTGTTTAGATGACACTGAAAGTATATACCTGGACAAATGCAGGAAGAATGTGTACCTGGGCCATCGTCGATTTCTTCCGACCAACCATCAATGTCAACAAAAGGCAAGCATTTCAAAGGCGAGGCAGATCACCGGAAGAAGCCCGTCATGCGTACCGGTGATCACGTACTTGCTATGGTCAATGATTTACACTACGTAATCTTTGGAAAGGGTCCCGGTGGACTAGCTGTTCCGAATGACGCTGAGGGACACGCACCCATGTGGAAGAAGAAATCTATATTTTGGGACCTACCCTACTGGAAAGACCTAGAGGTCCGCTCCTCAATCGACGTGATGCACGTGACGAAGAACCTTTGCGTGAACCTGCTAGGCTTCTTGGGCATGTATGGGAAGACAAAAGATACACCTGAGGCACGGGAGGACCTGCAACATTTGCACGAAAAAGACGGCAAGCCTCCGAAACAGTATAAAGGTCCTGCCAGCTACGCTCTTACGAAAGAAGAGAAAGAAATCTTCTTTGAATGCCTGCTCAGTATGAAGGTCACAACTGGCTTCTCGTCGAATATAAAGGGAATAATAAATATGCCAGAGAAAAAGTTCAGAACCTAAAGTCTCATGACTGCCACGTGATTATGACGCAACTGCTTCTGGTTGCATTGAGGGGGCTTCTACCGGAAAACGTCCGATTAGCCATTGTGAAGCTATGTGCATTCCTCAATGCAATCTCTCAGAAGGTGATCGATCCAGAAATCGTACCAAGGCTAAGGAGTGATGTGACGCAATGTCTTGTCAGTTTCGAGCTGGTGTTCCCACCATCCTTCTTCAATATCATGACGCACGTCCTAGTTCATCTAGTCGATGAGATTGTCATCCTGGGACCGTATTTCTACACAATATGTTCCCCTTTGAGAGGTTCATGGGAGTCCTAAAGAAATATGTCCGTAACCGCGCTAGGCCAGAAGGAAGCATCTCCATGGGCCATCAAACAGAGGATGTTATCGGGTTTTGTGTTGACTTCATTCCTGGCCTTAAGAAGATAGGTCTCCCTAAATCGCGGTATTAGGGGAGACTGACTGGAAAAGGCACTCTTGGAAGAGACTCAATAATATGCAGGGACGGATATTCTTGGTCTCAAGCACACTACACAGTTCTACAAAACTCTACCTTGGTGACCCCGTATGTCGATGAACACAAGAACAGTCTGCGCAAACAGAATTAAAAATTAAAGCAAAAAAACAAAGGAAAATAAATAATGCAAAAAACAAATAAAAAAACAGGAAAAAAAACTATTTTTATAGTAAAGTTAGTCACAAAATGAAATAAATAAAGCAACAAAGAAAAAAAACTAAAAAAGTGTTTTCAAATTTGAAAACTAATGGCACTAACAGAAAGTTTATAATTTTTCTAAAACTAAAAGCAAAAAGAATAAAAAATAAAGCAAAACACAAAAGAAAATAAATAATGCATAAAACAAAACAAAAAAACTGGAAAAAAAAATAGCAACAATAAGTATTTTGTTGTAAGTAGAAACAAAATAAAATAAATAAAGCAACAGAAAGTTTATAATTTTGCTGACCTAAAAGCAAAAAGAATTAAAAAATAAAGCAAAAAACAAAAGAAAATAAATAATACAGAAAACAAAACAAAAAACTGGAAAAAAATAAAAATAGCAACAATAAGTATTTTGTTGTAAGTAGAAACAAAATAAAATAAATAAAGCAACAAAGAAAACAAAAAACAAAAAAATGTTTTCAAATTTGAAAACTAATGGCACTAACAGAAAGTTTATAATTTTTCTAAAACTAAAAGCAAAAAAAATTAAAAAATAAAGCAAAAAAACAAAAGAAAATAAATAATGCAGAAAACAAAACAAAAAAACTGGAAAAAATTAAATATAGCAACAATAAGTATTTTGTTGTAAGTAGAAACAAAAAAACAAAAAAAAAGTGCCACCTACTGGGCACCCACGGCCTGAATACGACTAGAAACCCAACCATGGGCCAGGATTCAGGCCCGCGGGAGGCCCAGTAGGCCCACAGGCACGCATTGCACGGTTAGGCCCGAAAGCCTGATTTAGAGAGGAGCTCGAGAGGGAAGGCGCACCACACCTTATAAACAGGTGCGGCTCCCTCTCAACTAGCGAGGTGGGACTAAACATTTGGGCGCAAGGCAGCACAAGGCCTTTGGTCCCGATTGGTGGCACCAACCGGGACTAAAGGGGGCATTGGTCACGGTTCGTGGCACCAACCAGAACCAAAGGCCGCCCCTTCCCGCCCTTTGGGCTGCTGAAAATTGGCCTTTGCTCTCGGTTGGTGGCACGAACCGGGACCATAGGTAGGCATTCGTCCCGGTTCGTGCTACGAACCGGGACCAATGCTCTGGCTATATATACAACACTTGGGAAATTTCCGCCAACTGCTCCCATTCCTCATCGTCGACGCCGCCAGGCTGCCCCTCTCGCGTCGTCGCCGCCGCCGAGCCCTGCCCCTCGTCGTCGCCTCTGCCACCGTCGAGCCCTGCCCCGACACCGTCAGGCTGCTCCACTTCGCCGTCCTCGCCGCCGCCGCCGAGCCCTACCCCGACGCCTTCCCGGCCCGCTCCCACTGTGAGCCGCCGTGCCGTTCCCCTCCTCTCCTCCTCTCCCCCCGCCGCGCCCTGCCGCCGCCGCCAGCCGTGCTCTCTTGCCGCGCCCCGACGCCGCCGCCCGCCGTGCTCTGCCCCGACGACGCCGCCTGACCGTGCTCCGCTTGCCGCGCCGCCGCCGGTTCGCCGCCGCCGCCCGCCGTGCTCTGCCTCGACGCCGCCGCCTGGCCGCGCTCCGCTTGCCGCACCCCGCCTCCGCCGCCCGCCTCTGTTAGTTTTTTTTGAGATATGTATGCATGTGTGTAGTGTATATGTGTATGTGTGTGCATGCAGGTATGTATTAGTTTTTTTATTTAGGTTGTTAATTTAGTAGATATTAATTTTGTTCATATATGTATGGATGCATGTGGCTATGTATGTATGTATGTATCGGGTATGTCGTTGTCGATATACCCCCTACCAGATAACTTCGACATGAGGGGGGTCGATATACCCCCTCCCCGATAACTTCGACATGATGGGGGGAGGGGGTCGCCGAGGGTTCGAGGGTCACCGGGTGTTTGAGGGTTCGTGGGGGCGAGGGTCGGGAACTAACTAGGATAGAGGGTCGAGGGTTGCCGAGTGTTCGAGGGATCGAGGGGGCGAGGGTCGGGAACTAGCTAGGGTAGAGGGTCGAGGGTTGCCAAGTGTTCGAGGGGGCGAGGGTCAGGAAGAAGAGGAGAGAAAAAAGAGGAGAAGAAGAAGGAATAGAGGAGAAGAAAACTTCTTCTCCTCTATTCCTTCTTCTTCTCCTCTTTTTTTTCTTCTTCTTCCTCTTCTTCTTTTTATCGGGAATGAGGGTGTTGATGATCACCGAGCGGTAGAGGAAACCCTAAATAGCAAGTATCGACGGTGCGAGGTACATGTGGCCATAGGTGTAGAACACTACATCCACGTCCCACAAGCGACGTGGGCATCCACAAGTGACGCCCACGTCGCTTGTGGGACGTAGATGTAGTGTTCAACGCCGATGGCCACATATACCTCGCACCGTTCATACTTATTGCTATTTAGGGTTCCCATCGACGTCGAGGATAAAAAAAGAAGAGGAATAAAAGAATAAAAAGAGGAGAAGAAAGAATATATGAGAAGAACTTCTCCTCTATTCTTTCTTCTCCTCTCTTTTTTCTTCTTCTTCCTCTTTTTTTTATCGAAACGAGGGTGTTGATGATAGCCGAGCGGTAGAGGAAAACCTAAATAGAAAGTATCGACGGTGCGAGGTACATGTGGCCATCGGTGTCGAAAACTACATCCACATCCCACAAGCGACGTGGGCTGCCGAAAATTGGCCCTTTGGGCTGCCGAAAAGAGACCTTTGGTCCCGGTTGGTCCCGGTAGAGGAGAAACCCTAAATAGAAAGTATCGTCGGTGTGAGATATATGTACCGTCGGTGTCGGACACTACATCCACGTCCCACAAGTGGCGCGGGCTTCGATGCCCACGTCACTTGTGGGAAGTGGATGTAGTGTCCGACACCGACGGCCACATGTATCTCACACCCACGATACTTGCTATTTAGGGTTTCCTCTTCCTCTTCTTCTCTCTTTTTCTTCTTCTTCCTCTTTATTTTATTGGAAACGAGGGTCGTCGAGGGTCAGGGTCGCCGAACGGTAGAGGAAACCCTAAATAGAAAGTATCGTCGGTGTGAGATACATGTGGCCGTTAGTGTCGGACACTACATCCACGTCCCACAAGTGGCGCGGGCTTCGACGCCCACGTCACTTGTGGGACGTGGATGTAGTGTCCGACACCGACGGCCACATGTATCTCACACCCACGATACTTTCTATTTAGGGTTTCCTCTACCGCTCGGTGACCCTCGACGGCCCTCGTTCCCGATAAAAAAAGAGGAAGAAGAAGAAAAAAAGAGGAGACGAAAGAATAGAGGAGTTCTTACTCCTCTATTCTTTCTTCTCCTCTTTTTTTTCTTCTTCCTCTTCTTTTTTTATCCTTGAAGCGTTGTCGAGGCCACCCCAAACCCTAGAGAAGCAGCGTCAAGGCCACCCCAAACCCTAGAGAAGCAGCGTCGAGGCCACTAATTAATATTAGTTCTACGTTTGCCACTAATATATCCATCTGTCATGTTTGAATAATAATTGCCATGTTGTCAATATTTGTAGAAACTATGGACACCGCCCGAGACAAAGTACAAGAAGAGTTGTTGGGGGACATAATCGCACGAGGAAGTGATGCCGTCTGCTCGTTGTTTCTCAACGACAGCGATGGTCTGGAAGCAGCTGGCTATGATTATGATGGCTCCGGTGACCTAATGCCGGTGCAAGAAGGAGATCGTGAGGACGGCTCTGGTGACCCAATGCCGGTGCAAGAAGGAGACCGTGATGACGTCTCCGGTGACCGAACCGAATCCGGCCAGGTATATATATTAGTTAAGCTTCTGCTGACTAGCTAATTGATGCATTCATTGTTTTGGTATGTACACATATTAATTAAGTCTTTGTTCTTTTTTCTACCCCTCCGGATCGAGCACAACTTCGGTAAAGAGACGAGGCCCGAAGAAAAAGTTGAGCTCGAATGAAAAGTTTGAGATCATAGCAATCGCGCCCGACGGCCAACCGATTGAACCCCTCCGGACAAAGAGCGCATTTGTTGCTCAGTGCGGGGTTTTGGTTAGGGACAAGATCCCAATCAGCATCCAGCAATGGTTTAAGCCGGCTACAGAAGACCCTGAGGTGTCTTATGTCAATGATATGCAGAAAAATGATCTTTGGACTGAGATGAAGTTAAATTTCACCCTACCGCCAGAGGATAATCCAGAGAAGCCAGTTAAAGAGCAATTAATCAAGTCTTTTGCTCTTAAGAGGATGGCAGAACTATTCAGGAGGTGGAAGAAAGAGCTGAATAAGTTTGTCGAAAATAATGAGACACCAGAATTCAAGGGCAGATATGAGAAGATCAGAGATCACTGGCCCGCATTTGTGGCCCACAAGACATCGGAAAAGAGTAAGAAGATGTCGGCGACAAACAAGCAAAATGCTGCGAAGAAGAAGCATCACCATCGCACGGGGTCAGGTGGCTACCTCGTAGCCCGGCCTAAGTGGGCCAAGACTGAGAATGATCTGGTTGATAAAGGGATCGAACCAGAGACAATTAACTGGCCAGACCGTTGCCGAACTTGGTTCTTCGGAGCTGGCGGAACCTTGGACCCTGTGACAGGGAAGTGCATTTGGACGAACGATCAAATGGACATACCAGTCAGGAAGCTTCAGCAGTATATCGAAGCAGCACATCAAGGGACGTTCTTTCCAGACAGAGAGAACGACGAGCTCACAATGGCCCTCGGGAATCCTGAGCACCCTGGACGAACACGAGGCACGCCAGGCTCCATTCTGTGGAAGGTTGGGTTTCCGGACGCAGGCGGTTACAAATCCCATGAGGGGAGGAAAAAAGTGCAGCAGATCCAAATGCAGGCGCTGCAAGCAAGGGTACAAGCGATAGAGGAACGAGAAGCAAATCGCAGCAAACATACTGCCAAAGCTTCCCCCGAAGCTACCCCGCCATCTCAGCGGAGAAGCAGCGTGGCTTCCACCGAGCTGTTTCAGCCGGAGCATGCCTTGACGGCTCCTGCCAGCTATCCCGTGGATGCTATCACGGAGTCTCAAAATTACCACCTTATGACGCAATGGATGAATTTAAAGGTCAAGGCGGCTGTTGGCTCTGTTTATCCTACTGAACCCGGCGCAACTTTTCACTGCCGGCCGATTCCAGAAGAATATGCTAGGATGATGGTGGATGAAATAACGGAGCGATTTGAGGACCTCCAGCTTGACCGCCCTACCGGTGAAGGGGAGACTAGGCTGGGGTCTGCTCTGAAGACTCCATGCCTATGGCGGAAGGAGCTCATCAACCTTCCAAACTGGACGCCTCCGCCTCCTCCTCCTCCTCCGGCAAGTCAGGGCACTCCGCCTCCTCCACCGCCTCCTCCTCCGGTGAGTCAGGGCACTCCGCCTCCTCCACCGCCTCCTCCTCCGGCGAGTGACGATCAGGGCACTCGACCGGCTCCTTCTCTAGCACGTGGCGGCAGTCCGCCTCCTTCTCCGCCTGCGCCGACGCGCCCGAGCAGCCAGCCTCCTCCTTCTCCACCTCGTCAGCAAGGGCGGAAGAGACCTGCCGCCGCTCCGGCTGCTCCGGCGCGTCGTAGTCCTTCTCCTCTGCCTCGTAAGCAAGTAAAGAAGACAACCGCTCCGTCTGCCCGGCCGGGGTCTAGCAGTACAGCCAGAGGCGGGAAGACATACAGATTCGATCCTTCTCTGAAGACTCCAGAGAAGTTACCATACGAGAGGACCCCGGAGGAGAACGCCGAGATCGCGCGAACCGAAGTGGATGACTGGTTTCAAGGGTTGAAAGCAAAGATACATCCACCTCCGGAGGAGAAGGTAGATCCGGTGAAAGCAAAGCGCACTCTGGCTGCCCTGACAAAACCACCCAAGTCTCCGCCGAAAGGAAACTATGAGCGCATTATTGGAAAGGAATTTGCCGAAGCGGAGCGGTCGGGAAGTACTGTCAGTGACCAAAGGCTGAAAGAACAACGAGCTGGGAAACAAATTGCCCAGCTCGGCGAACAAGCGAAGCAATCGTGCCCCCCGCTCAAGGTGCCTAGCGACAACGTCGCTAATGATCCGAGGATGGTGCCCGGTTATAGCAATCTTACCGATTACCTGCCCGACGATGTACATTATGAACCCATGGAGGTGCAGATACAAAGATACGAGTACTGAAAGCCTCTCGTCAAAGATGAAAGATCTCTATCAACGATGATGCGAAGATTGCATGATTGGTACTTGAAAATCTGCAGAGACTCTGGGGGAGGAGTACTTTGTATGTGAAAGTTAAAAAGGAGCATGACCTCGTTGAAATTGAACTGTTGCCTGTTCCATTTGAGGAGTTCTTTCAGTTTTTCAATCAATTGGCCCTCGATAAAACAACGGTCACCTGCTACTGTCTGTAAGTAGTACTACTTCTGTCATTAAGTCTCTCTATATAGCTCAGCTCTTTCATTGCATGTATTTATAATCATACTCACTATATTATGTAGATTGAAGATCGCCGAATTGAAGAAAATACAAGTCGGTGATATTGGGTTCATTAACACATATCTCATAGATGCAACTCAGGTTAAATTTCATGCCGCAGATACCGAGGCCAACTTGCTACGATCGTTGGTAATAAATGAAAACAAAGATATAATACTCTTTCTTTACAACTTCAAGTGAGTGTTACTGTCTTGTGCGTATTCGGTTTCCCTTATATATTAGTCAAGGTTATAGTAATGTAATTGATGAGTTATGCATGCGTGTGCAGTTTCCACTATATTCTCCTAAAGATTAAGCTTGAGCAGAAACTAGTAACCGTCTTAGACTCAAGACGAAAAGATCCCTAGGACTATGCGGACATGACTTAAATGCTCGAGAAGTAAGTTAAATCGATCATTATCCACCATATCAGCAACTTTGTTCATTTCCTGATATATCAAGTAATTGTTTTCTTTGTCTGGCAGGGTTTGAAAAAAATTCTCCAAAAAAGCTTCAGGACTCCCGAAGAAGCTGCAATTTAGACACCCGAAAGTAAGTACTATAGTAGCATGTTCCGTGCATCTCCTATTGATTCAAGCGCTAGTTTCATCAATACCATTTGGCATTCTTGCTTATCAGTTTGATTGACCTCTATTTCTTATAAAGTGGTTGTGGCAGGAATAAGAGAATGATTTCTGTGGATACTACGTTTATGAGTCCATCCGCCACACGACCTGTGAGCGGGGCTACACTGACGAACAATATGAAGTACGTAAATAACAACATTCACAATTTTATTTTATTACCATCATTTATGTTGAGTTTCATTCATTCATATATATATATATATATGTATTGACCCTCTTCTTCAAATTAGATGTTTCGGAAGCGGGATGAACTCCTAGCACCAGCTCGCATGCGAGCAATTCAAGAGGAATTGGCAGCATTCTTTCTTGACCACGTGATAGCTGAAGACGGAGAATACTATGTGGACCATGAGTCCGTATGATTATATTTGTAAGAGATAATTATTGTATATATGTAGCCGGTAGTGTCGGATAGATATACGAGAACTTGTTGTTCGACCAATCTCTCGGAGAAGGAGAGGTGGTCGATATCACTTCTCTCTGTATGCATATATGTTCATGGCGATCTTCTATTTCCTTCGTTTGCTTACTAGCTAGCTAGCGTGTCTAGTCCTCTCTATACGTATGTATAGTACGTAGCGTCGACCAAGCACGAACATAAGAGAGGACATTTCTCTCTATTAATTATAGCTAGCTAACACAATATATGAAACACCTAAATTAACCCCCCAAAACTTCCAAACCCACCCCCCCC
>NW_024115234.1:0-14484 GCF_003073215.2 Triticum urartu
GGCCACGCACGTCCTGCGAGATCTGCGCGTTGAAGGCGGCCTGAATCTCGATCTGCTTGTCGTGGACCGCCTTCTGCTCGTCCATCTTGGCGAGGAGGGACTCGAGCATCTTGGTGATGTTGCTGTTGCCCTCGTCCATGGCGGCCAGTACCTGACGCATCGCCGCCGAAGCTTTGGAGGGCGCCGTGGCCGTGCTTGGAAGAGATCAAACCCCGTGACGGATTTCGTGTGAGCTTGCCGAAGCAGCACACACCGGCGCGGTGGATGTTACCGAGCTGCAACCAGCGCGGGGGAGAAAAATTTCGGGGCGATTTGGCTCTGATTACCAATTGTAACGAACCGGAGAGGTGGGGATCGGGAGTAGGTGAGTGAGAGCGAGAGAGAGAGACTTGGAGAGGAAGAAGGGGGATTGCTTCAAGAGGAAGGATTAGGATGAGTTGACAGTCTGGTACATCGCATACCCTGCCACAGGCGGCTGGCTGCCCCTTTTATCACTCCCTCGCTCTCACTCATGCACTCTTACAGCTGGGGTCCGATCCTGGACACGTCACACTGGACAAGTGGCCACGTGTGACACGCAAACTGAAAATTAGTTCAGTTGATCCCTATCTTCGGATCAATAAACAAAAATATAGTCAAAAAGCATTTCATGAGCGCAAAGTCGAAACAATTCTTGGAATTTGTGACGGCTACTTCGACGGGATTACATCAACACCCGCAGAGCTACGCAGACGATCTCTGCAGCCCGCATTGCTATCTGCCAGCAGTTGCATCAGTTAGTGTAGAAATATTTTTGCTAGCAAACCAGAAGGATCTCTTTTTCTTCTGATTAATTATGTCTTTAGAGCTTAAATGCCTACCAAAAAATGCAGAGCATGTCTGAATTTGCATCAAAACATAGTTCAGTCAGAGTCGGGAGGATATCATATGTTGAGTACTGCATGTCCATGGAAGCCAACTTATAGTCAAATTTCTGGAAAAAAAAAGATTTAACTTCTTTGTGGGACTGGACAGTTTGTAATTACACAAGATCAAAAGCAGGTTAAAAACCTAACGGGCAGCTCCACTCTTGTCACATTTCCATCTATACTATGCTTCTGCAAAAACCTGTGCACACCCAATTGACTTGCTATGAAAAAAATATAGAGCCGCAGTCAAAGGGACCAAATGTATCCTCAAACATGTCCAAAGCCTTAAGCTTGAATGTACCCATAAAAAGATGCTATGTACACATTCTTATCCATGTTGTCTATCCTGTAAGGAAAGTACATCCTATTCTGAAACAAAATGGAATATATCTTTGATTGACCAAAATTTTAAGAAATCAAAGTACTCTGAACAAATACTTTTAGTTATTCAGACAAAAATTCTATAGAGATCTTAAGAAAATAAAAAACTAATTCAAAACATGCATATTTTGAGAAGTAGGAGTACGTGTTGCTAATTTACCTAGGTGCAGAGCACTCCCTTTCCCAGACTCCAAACTATATTGACATGCCCTGCTGCGCCATGCCCAAGCAGCCCCCTATCCTCTCTAGACGGAGCAGATATATTGATATACTAGAACATGATAGCGCGCGTTGCCGCGCCCGCCCAATTTTAGAATGTAATAATCAAAGCTTTTGTAAAAAAAATGTACACTCTTGCCACATTTTTACATTTTTCAAATTTCTATTCATCATTGGACATTCGAAGGGCAAAAGAAGCGACATCTCATATTTTCTCAACAAGAACAAGAGGCCAAAAATAAGTTGATGCATGTTCTTATGAGTAGCAAATATAAGATAAAAAATCAAATAGCTCAATCTTCCGCTCTTACGTATACCTCAAAATTTGCATTTGACAGAGACAAGCAAAGCAGAAAATGAAGTGATCATCCAATCAAAGTCGATTGGCTTGAGAGGAAATTAAGCAGATAGTGTAAGAATATTTGACATGTTTCATCTACATCATACCAAGATACATGCATTTTGTAGCAACCCATGGAAATACATCGGAGTCATGGATTTGTGAAGAAAAGGGGATCGGAAGTAGATATATGATATATCACCAAGGAATCTAGGCGGAGGCAGTGCAAGTTCTATGGGAGGTCGCTCGATCAAGCCATGTGACTGGCCACATGGATCCCCGGCAAGAGCCATAAAACTGAAATAATATGTCCATGGTTACAAAAAATGCTTGCTGGAACTGAAGTGTTGAATAGGTGCAGAATAAAATTACCTCATGCTAACGACAACATTGTGCTTTGTCATCCATATATGAGTTGATGGGGATTTGAACATGTGTCTGCCGTAGAAGGTGTCGAGCCACCGCAAGCCACAGAAGCATGTTAGTAGGAGATGTTGGCCTCTTACAGTTGCAGCAAGCCTCAAGTGCTCAACCCAGTCCCAGTTTTACCTGCCTACCCATGATCCGCATCTTCATCTTCATCTTCCCATCACCCAGCACAGAGAAGCGCCCGAAGGATGCAGTGGTGTGGGACCTCTGCACGGCTGGAGGCGGCCGGAGTAGAAGTGCACCTTGACGCTCGACCTCTGCTCTCTCGCACGTCCCAGCTATTGGAACCGCCATCCTACTGCTCTCGGAAGCTCTGCCATTTTATACCAACACCGGCGTAACTGCCCTCCCACACCGGTGGCGACGCAGTGCAGCGGAATAGGTCCACCGGGCACCCGCCAGAAAAACCGGGAACACTCCTCCCCCTGGTTGCTCAAAGCACAATGGCGTGACCTGGTCGGCCGCATCTCCCCACCCAGGCCAATCCGTCGTTGCCTGCCTCGCTCTGTATTCACTGCCCGCTGATCACGGGAATATTAGAGGAGACGCCACCGATGGAGATTTTATTTTCGTGACCTTATCTTTTAGGCGAGGTGGCTGCCTGAGCGGTGCTGGCGGAGAGGAGAAGAACGGCGGCAACTCGGACAGGAGAGGGAGGGATCAGGGTGCGGGGATGAAAGAAAGGCGTGGACCATCTAAACAGGCCAATGAATTCAGTGCACCGGCCCGGTTACAATACCAGCCCAATCAACCACAACAGAGCTAGAGAGTTCTGCAGAGTAGCGGCCCAAGAAACGAGTGAAGACAACCAGACGACTTGCGATCGATGCAATCGGACGGCGAGCGACGGCAAAGCGCTGTGGAGGCTCCTAGGTCGTTCTGTCATACTGTTTCTTAATTTTAGAATTATTAAACATAGGCACAGCTGATAGTTTCAACCAAAGAAACTCTGTGCAAAAGAGCATAATAGATTCTGGAATAACTCAACAAGTGACCTAATCAGCGTATGGTAGTGCTAACAAAATCATAACAATACTCCAGAGGTTCATATTAAAGTGCTAACAGAATCATCGAAAGATCTCACCAATAATCATGCATCTGGATCGAATATGTGCCAAAAGTTCCCATGGTGGGTAGGAGAGTGAAAGGGAGGGAAGGGCGATATTCATACCAAATTGCACACATACAGCCGCAATCCAGATGAGCTCGACGACCACCATGAGACAAGCTCAGCCATAAGGTCTTCGACGTGGAGGGAAGGAGCTGCGACGACGACCACCAACAGCAAAAATTCAAAAAAGTGTCCTATATCAGGATTGACTCTGAATTTTCTGATTCTTTCAGCATCATTATATCAGGAAAAAAAACTTTGGGATGTAGCAGGATGTGTGTCCCGGTCTGCAAATTCAACCAAGAAAACAGAGCAAGGTCAACAGCTTGTGTACAGCAGCAATAAGAACAGAGAGAGTTTTAACCTACTGAAACAATCATCCAGATTCTTTATAGAAGAGATTACCAAAATTGTATGTACAGATTTAGATGTCATTCTTTTGCTATTTATAAGCGTTTCAGTTTTTTTTTGTTCCTGTATGGCTTTCTGAAAAGATTTTTTTATTTTGTTTCTAAGAACTTAAGCACAACATGTATGGCAAAGAAAGATAATCTCTAAATCTTATATCAAAATATGAGCCTATAAAATTTGTTACTAAGCAACAGAAGTGTATAGATGCGGTAAATAGGACTTACCCATCACATTTGGACTTATTGTCCCCATCAAGCCACTCTACAGCAATGAACTGAATTTCAACAGTCAAGCCCATCCATCATATTCTCATAGCGATTTGAGACCATTCCACATGTAGTACACTGAACCTGCTCATGCCATTCAAAAGTTAGGCATTTGATGAAAGGCAGACTCATTGATTATAAATTGAAATATTAAATCAAAGGCAAAAACAAAGGGCACATGAGATTGCAGACGACCACCAAATGTGTGATGAATAACAGTTGTGACGAGCACGAACCCACCACAAAAATAACTGATAAAACAGCACTGGAGCAGCACATGCATACATGGAGAGAATGAACCGCACCTCAATGGCAGACGAAGCTCAACTTAGATGAAACTAAAAGGAACACCCGTTGCCCGACCCAGGAATGAGAACAAGCAACCAGCTCACCTCACAGGAACCTGGGCAACACAAAAGCACATCAGCAAATACACAGGCGGCAGCACCATGAATCAAAACACAAAGAGAAGCTTACCCTAAAAAGCACAACAAGAAGCAACAGCTCCAGTCATACGAACTGCCTGCATGGGAAAGATCAACCGGAGCAAAAACAAGAACAACAGGAGCACTGTCCTGAGCGCACCCGGGCAGAGCGACAAACCCGTCACCTGCCCACCTTTGTGGTCCATGACTCTTGCAAGACACAATCAATCAGTCAAGCTCCTCGCGCGCGCTAGTTCCAATTATGAAGCCTGCACATTTGCTAGCAGTTTCCTCCGGCAACAACCTCCTTGGAAAAAATATCCAACGAATCCAACACAAAGAACATCTCATTGGCATTTATTTATTTGTCTATCTCCAAGCAATACATCCAACGAACCATGCTATGCATTCACGGCCTACTTGCAACTAATTTGGAATAAAGATTAAAGGAACCCTCAAGTACAGGAACTAACCTGTCGTAAGAACCTTCCAGGAACAAGATGGATACAGAAGTGCAGGCCTCCAGCGATGGCTGAGTTGGGACGACAGAGGCGAAGCAGCGCTTGACGGCAACAGCGGAGCAGCGTCGGGCGTGTTGCTCCTGCCGAGGAAGATGGTGACGGTGCCGTGGACCACCGTCGCTGCAAGCGTGGGGATGGAGGCAGAGCTGCATCGGCGGCTGGCGCGAAGAAGTGGGCGGAGCTCCTCGATGCCATCCCCTTGCTCCCATCCTCTGCAACCACCATGGACGTCGGCTGGAACTCGAGGACAGAAGGCTTGGGGAAGAAAAGGGTCTCAGGGGGGCGCCTTCTCCAGTGGCCAGCGTCGGAGGTGATGGAATGGGCCGATGGAGCAGAGGCGGCGGCAAGCAGGGATGGGGCGGCGGCCGCGCTAACCCTAGCCCCCAGGAGGAGTAAACGAGAGAGAGAGAGAGAGAGAGAGAGAATGAGGAGGCGAGAGAGGACACAAAGTGCCCCACTGGCCAGCGCGAACCTCTCTCGTGATTGGCTGCCAGGCACAGTATACCTGTGATGACGTGGACGTCGCGAGAGGGCGCCATCGCGCGTAGCTTATTGTTGTGGATTTTGTTTAGAGATACTAAGAAGCAAATACTCCCTCATCTTATATTTTGATACAGAGGGAGTAGTAACCAAAATATGTTTTTTTTGTCACGTACTGAAGTTCAAGGTTTAACTTTGTGGCATTCCTTAAAAGAAGCACTTTCCAAGGAAATCAAACAAATGGGTTAATTACGTCGTTTAGCGGCAGTCCACAAAATTATGGGCTACATGTTTAGACTGAATGGAAAATCAATAATGACCGGAACTGATGTAACAAATCACAACATTCGCCATTGGAATTAAACTAATCAAAACCTTACATCTATCAGCCACATAAACATTATTATTTTATGATTGAAATCAACCATCCAGGACCTCCACAGTAGTAGCTGGACCGGTAATCCTTTATAAGAATAACAGTACAATGAAATAACCAGCACACCATATTTGCCTGTATTAGTCATTTCCAGCAGGGGAATTGTTCTCCGGCATACATGAACATCTCAGCCTCTTGGGCACGGTTGCCTGTCTCCCTTAACTAGTCCTCTCCCTAGTAATATTGTTATACTTCCAAAAAAATCATTGAATAGGCAACCTCCCATGTGTGAACAATTCCCTCAACTTTTCAGTATTTGCAATAAAACCTGAGTGTGCTGTAAAAAATATTCAGCAGGTTGACACTGCCTCCTTCAGAAGGAGATTGTCTCCTAATTTGGCTCAGCAACGGAACACTTTGTCTGTTTCTACTAGTACCGTTCCTCTTGACCCTACTCCTGATGAGATATGGTGGGCTTTTGCCAAGAAATATATTCTTACTACTAAATCCATGTACGAATGTTTGGAGAGTAACATGGCTGGTGGTCATTATAAGTGGATTAGGGATGCAGAAATTCCATTGAAAATTCAAATGTTCTTGTGGTGGTTCTTCCAAGGTATTGTTCTAACTAGGGAGGTGATACAACCCTCGGTCCCAAACAAGTTAGGGTAGGCCAGAAATGAAACCCATAAGATCTCGCAACCAACTCATGGTTCTGGCACATGGATAGCTAGCTCCCACGCACCCATGTCCATAGCTAGTTCTTTGGTGATACTCCCCTAACTAGGGAGGTGATGAGAACGGGAAATGGTCTGGTAATCCTATGTGCTCATTTCATGACCAGGTTGAAACCTCTCAACATTTGTTGTGTTGTGGCCAATAGGCACAATTGTGTGAAGACCTGTTGGTGTTGTCTTTGGAACTTCGTTTTGTCATTAGGTGCCAGATGGTGTAGTGGCCTTTCCTATTGGAAATTGTGACGGTGACTATATGCTTATTTGCTGGAAAAAAATACAGCTTTTTTACATAACCCTATACCCACAACAACAGACTAACAGATAGCAGAGGCTTATGAAGCCCCCTAGTAAGATGTAATGCTTGCAATCTACATGTTTCATCCAGAAGCATGGGGCAGAAGCCAGCATTACAAACTATGTACAGTCTTACAAGATAATGGACAAGAGCTGGCTCGAAGAGGTGAATGAAAGGTTAGGCAAGCATGCCACAATAGCTGCACTAGGTGCCAGATGGCCAGTACCTTTTTGAGGCAAAAGTTGATCAGTACTAGGATCCTGATTTTTTCTTCATATTCCTCCATTTGACTCTCAGATCACTCGCAAGGCGTGACCTGTGAAATGTATCCTTGCCATATTCTAATATCTGAGTCCACGGAATTGGTGCATCATCCTTTGGGGTGAACTTTAACATTGCATCCTGAGTCAGAATAGCCAATGGTGTTATGTTAGCATGCTAGCAAGAACACAACTACATACACGTTAGTAACTAGGAAATTTAGCAAAAGATGGCAGAAGATTTCAGCATCAGTAATGTCAGTTAACTTTCTGGGGTATGCATACCCTCAAAGCTTGCTCTTCTTCTTCTGTCCAACAGAGCTTTGGGCGCCTTCCAGGTGGTGCAAGAGGAGGAATGCTGCAAAGACAGATATGGCTCAGTTTCTGAAATTACAAAAACAGACGCCATTACAATGTACACTTCCAAATATATAAAGTTTCACAATAATTGGAAAACATATTCAGTTAACTACACTCTAACTTCACTATCGCATATGTAACTTCATTCTAACCATGAATTCTCAAAAGCTCTTGCGGATTTGAAATTGACCCTGAATAAAGAGGCTGACTTTCCTCTATATCAAATATCATGACATAGAGTGGCAAGTCTGATTAGAGATATAATCTCCTAAAGTTTTGATCATCTTGAAGCTAATTAGCATCATACTATCTACGGTGCTGAACAAATAATAGAAAGTGCTTGTGCAAGAGCACTGGAACTCAGTAAGTTCGGCCTCACAAACATCCACCCTACAGCTTTTTCTTTATCTCAGATCAACTATACAGATTTACTTATCACAAGTCTAAATGAAGATGTTCGATGTCGTTTAATTATAGGTTAACCAGTTAGATATTTTTAAGTACTCCAAAGAATATGATCGGGGAAAGAAGTGCTTATGAAGCTCCTTCTTAACACTTACTAACGCTTGTGTTGATATTGTTTGCTTGATGGTGAAGGCATCTGCTGATCCTGGCATCGCAATGGTTTTTTAGCATTACAAGATACCACTGTCTCCTTTTCTTGGAATCTTGCTTTGTGGTGTCTCATGTTTCGCCAAGGAGGCGACGACCGCTTGCCAGAATTATTTGAAGATGTAGCTTCTATTTCATCGGAACTTTTGGGGTCGTGAGAATTTGTAAGACTGTCATGTTTTTCAGCCTCAACAGTCTGGTTGGCAACAGGACTGCATCTATTCTGAGATGAATGTTGCACAGCATAAAATGAATTGCCATTACCATCTTCATGGGCTTCTGCACCTTCCGCAGACTGCTCAACTTGTTTTCTTTTATTTTGGAGTACACAATCTTTATTGGGTGCAATATCACAATTCAGACCAAAAGATGCCTTTTCAGTGATTACACCCTCAGGACAAGCGCCACTTTTAGCATTTGTTTTCTGCTTCTTCCTCTGCTGACCAGGTTCTAGATCCTTATGAGAAAGATTATATGTATCGGACTGATGGTTACCTTGCCTTTTGGAAGCATCACACCCATTCAGCTGACCCTCTTCAGGATGTACATCACTTGTATCATTTGTTCTCTGCTTTTCCCTCTGCTCACCAGGTTCTTCACCCTTATGAGAAAGGTCATCTGCTTCAGACTGACCTTGCCTTTTGGATGTATTATGCTCATTCGAGTGATCCTTGCTATTGGTAGCTGTTTGCTGTTTTCCAGTAGATTGTTCATGGTGTTCCTTTGGGAATTGCTGTGTGCCAAGGAAAGCAGATAGGTTCTTCCTAGCTTCCAAATATGTTTTTTTAGCCTTTTGATATGCTTCACTAGCTTTAGTATAGAAGCATAAAGGGCAATAAAACTGGCCAGAAACATCAAATGTCACTGATGACCCAAAACAGCTTTCATGAGAAACTAATGAGCAGCTGCTACATTTCAGCAACTGGCCATCTTTACCACATTTTATGCATAAATCTTGTTCCGTAAAGCCCTGAGTGGAACCATTGGCATCTTTATCCTGACTACAGGACGGCATATTGCCCATCAATGATAGAAGACAAGCGGCTGCAAACCCACTGGGACTGTCATTGGAGCGGTGCACATTTGATGTCGCATTGCAGCAAGGAGAAACTAGAGCAGTCTTCCTACCATAGGATGTATTATTTTCCAAGATGTTGCCGTCATCATGTAGTGCTGGATTGGCTTTGTCAGCAAAACTGACTTCCAGAAGAACCTTATCTTTCTTCTCCTTAAACAATGTAGAAGGCCCTGTGGCATTCTCTTGTAGAAGGTTGGTTTCAGATTTATCTCCTTGAACAGCCCCATTGCAGCTAACAGAAGGTACAACACCAGCAGTTCGCAGATTCCGTTCATTATGACCAGAATCCTTTTCCACTGTCTCAATCCTAGCACTACCCTCATCCAAAACATGACTTGCTTTCTCACTGCTGTCATGTTGCAGTGAACTCCTTCGAGTTTTTCTGCCATGTAGTTCTGCAATTACGCCTGTACCATCCACAGTAACAAACTCAGGCAAGGATCTTGTTTCAGATGTAGTTGCCAGTAAAGCATCAGTGCTTCTGTCAGAATCTGGAGCCACCGTAGCCTGCATGGTCAATCCTTCATGGCTGAGATTCTTTGATAAATGAATGTTGGTGCCATTACCATGTGATCTCTCTCCATCATTATCATGGAATGAATTTTTGTACTTGTCTCCACAGGATTCTTGTTGAAGAATGGTAGTTGGACTCTTTTCTTGGGACATGGTAGTCTCCGCCGCAACCTGCTTTGACATAAGTCCAGTATTACCTCGAAGCAAAGTAGCACTGCAGGTAGCTGAAGCAGGCTCGGCTGTAATGGGCATGTTTCTATTATCACTACTTGGACTCGTTTGTGCGGATCTGACACTGACACCAACACCAATAGTATCTTCTTGAGGGCGGTCGTAACACCGCGTAGATGGTTCATGGAAATCGGGAGTTGGCACCATAGGATCCTTCTGCACATTTCTTGTGAAAGTTTCGCTCACAAAATCGGTTACACTCTCTCGCTGAAGATCAGAACTATCTGTAGGGCACCCATGCCTCTCAGCATTTACATCATGATCCGGGTTGATACTGCACAGCGACTGGTCAATGCCATTGTTCTTGCCACCCTTCTCCACTGGGGGCGGTGGGACCATACACGTGATGTCTGTGTTCACTTCTCTAAGCTGAACATAAAACGAGAAGATTAATCATACGTGAAGCGAGTCTTTTTATTTTCAGTTTTGAGAATAATTTTTTTGACATACCAGCTCAAAAGAAGTTTCTGGTAAAGCAGGTGTCTTGATGCATATAAACTTTTGGATATCCTTGCCAAAAGGCAGAAGCATATCTTTCTCCAAGCTTCCTGAACTACCAACCTGCAGATATTACATTCATGTAAAGCAAAAAACTCAAAAACATCTGGACACTAGCTAAATAGCAGCATGTATTAGCTACCACAAATTAAAGACACCAGAGCATATGATGATTGTTTCGCCAAGGTACAAGGAGTGGTAATCATAAAAGAGCACCGGACATAACCATTAGAAACATGCATAATTATGTGATGTGCAATATCTAACGGCATCCCTGCTCCTTACACAAGTTAAAGAATTTAAATATTCAACTGTAAAGTGATGCTGTTATGATCTGTAGGGACATCGTAAACGTATAACTTGCTAGAATACCCTTTGCTGAGGTAATGTCTATTGGGCGTTGGCACTTGGAAGGACTTGAGACACAATTGCCAAGGGATATATCATGTTTCATATCACAAGAAACATGAGCTCAAATAATAACATCGTCTAGCCTAGCAAGTAGCAAAATTGGTGAACTACAGCACTGGATCAATGAACAACTCATTAGGTACAAGCAGACAAGTTCTCCACAGAGAACATGACATATTAAAGGTGTATGCTTGCTTTCAGCCTCACAAAAGCCCACTACTGTTGACTAAATACCAAAAATGAGATGCCTGTCAGAATTTAGAACGCTGCCATATTTTGAGCCATTGATAAGCACACATTATTACATACTGCAAACAATACGCAAAGTATGCTCTTGTTATGTTCGTGGCTATTGTCGCTGAACACAATCACTTCATGAATCAGTGAAAACATAACTCTACCACCTATGGAAGAAATGCAAAACTAAATAACAAGCCCCATCCGTGGAATCAATTGCTGATTCGCTGTATAGTGGAGCCCGTCGTCTCCAACTTTTAACTGCAAGGACTACATTTCGGCCACCGGATGAATCAACCTTGAATGAGCATGTTTTGCATTCTTTAAGGAAGGAATTAAGATTATGAGTTGTGGTCTGACTTTGCATCATGATCTGGACAAGATTTAATCTAACTAGCACAATACTTAGGAGCAAATGCAGAGACGGTGTCTTCCATCTTGCTATACTTTTGTGTCTGAACCAAATTTCAATCACTTTACTACACAAGTATTATTCCAGTTATGACAAAAGGTAAACCAAAAGTCTGAAGCTATGAACCACCAGAATGCACGTGGTAACAAAAGCACCGCATACCTGTCCGAGCAACTCAATCAGCAATTCCTCGCAAGAGCGTGTGGCATCAACCCTAAGCGTCCCGCCCAGGCATCGGAGCGCAACCCGCTCCCGCGTCTCCTCCGGTGCGCCCGCGAGGGACTCCGGCAAGACGCCCACCAGCGCTGCGGAGCACCGATAACCCTAGGTGAGATCATTGAAAGCGTCGAGGTGGTCGGAATAGGCAGAGCGTCCTCTCACGGTGCTGATAATACCTTTGATGAGGGAGAAGTCGAGGGCCTCGTCGCCGGCGAGGGCAGCGCAACCCGCTCCCGCGTCTCCTCCGGTGCGCCCGCGAGGGACTCCGGCAAGACGCCCACCAGCGCTGCGGAGCACCGATAACCCTAGGTGAGATCATTGAAAGCGTCGAGGTGGTCGGAATAGGCAGAGCGTCCTCTCACGGTGCTGATAATACCTTTGATGAGGGAGAAGTCGAGGGCCTCGTCGCCGGCGAGGGCGTCGGCCACCCAGTGGGCGGCGAAGCGGCAGGCGGAGAAGGGGGTCGGCATTGTGAACCACCCAGAGGAGTTTGAGGGGCAAAACTGCAAAAAAAAAAAAATGCTCCACTTCTTTTCTTTGGCAGATCAAACGGAGCGCGGCGTCGCGCCCGGCCGCGGCACGGACTGGGCCGTCATTTCGTTACTTCTCCGTACGTGGGCTGGCCCAGCAGCGTGAGATTCCCCCCAGGCCCGGCCCTGAGGGAGCGCTACAGCCCATTGGGCCTGGCCGAAACAATTCCGCACAGCGCGGGCAGACAGTTTCGCTGCCCGTCCGTAGAGCCGCCGCCGGCAGCCGAGGTTCCTCGCACAAAAATCAAGCGCTCGATTCTTTCTTCTCCTCTTCACATTGACGCTCGCTTCACCCTGGTCGTCAGGCAGGCACGGGCTCGGCGGCGCCGGGCACGCTCCACCGCGACGGCGGCGGCTGATTGACCGGCACTCGCGGCAGCAGATGCACAGTGCGTGTTCCGAACTTTTCTTAATCTTTTTCTCCATTTTAGTAGTACTTCCGATCTCTCCTGGTAATTGAGAATACAGTATGATTCTTAGTTATTGATCGATTAGTTCATCCTAGGCTCTTACCAGTCGATCAAATTTAAGCTGTAGTTTTGCAAATTTAGCGATCGTTCTAATTATCCTGGTGGTAGAGTCGTACCACAATCATCCGTAGCGCCATGATCAAAACCTTGGCGGCGAATCTGGCATGCTGTTATTGGATGCAAATAAAAACCTTGCACGGAAGAAATAGGCATGCATGGCAGTGCCTTCTTATTTCTTTGTCTGGTCATTGACCAGTATACAGAGAGGTTCTTTTAGAATTGAAATACTTTTTTGAGAGTACGCAAATTGTATGTAATAGTTTATATATATATATATATATATAAAGAATTATAAGTACAAGGCGACTACCACTCGCTGCGAATAATAAGCATAGCACAAGCTCACATCCGGCTAGTCAAACGGCGGCCCCCCACGACAACACAAACTACAACACAAAAGAGCCTACCCAAAACCGAGAACCTCATTGCGTCTCGATCGACATCGTTCTCCTCCGAAGAACATCAGCTCCTGTCAAGCTTCTCTTGTCGACGCACCATCCCCCTTGATGCCTAAGGAGGTGGCAAGAGATTGGCAGGACTCGATCCGACCCGAGGAAGGTACCGTCTTGGATTCACCATCCGGAGAAGAACACGATCAGGACAACGGCGAACACCGGAGGAGCGCAACATAGGAACTCCATATCTCCTGGCACGATGTTCCCAACAGAAGGACGATGTCGAAGACGCCGCCATCGTACCGATCTAGCATCGAATCGAGTTTTTTGCCCAGAGACAACTGCCAACACCAAGCAAGCGAGGGAAATGGCAACACACTCAGCGACGCCTCCAAGGAGGGAAACGACACCCACGGGTGCCATCATCGCCGGCCCAGCCAAAATAGAACAAGATTTTCATCCGTAGTGTCGTGCATCTCCACTCCTCCAAGGTTTCAGGCAGCACTGCCCAAGATGCCTTATCCTCCACAGCAAATTGTCATCGAAGCCGTGCAGCAATGGACCTCCCCCACCCACACTGCCGAGATACCGCGACCTAGACCACCACCGACAAATCATACGAGGAGCAACCACAACCAGCCATGTTGTGCCAGGGCCAGATCCACCGTGTCGGCCTTCACACCCACACCAAGGACTGCCACCAGTTCGGATCTGACCAGCAACACCGACCAAACCCCGACGCGAACTCTCTCGAGGCAACATCGAGACGCCCCTCACATGGAGGCAGCCGACGGCCCGCTGCCCGCTAGGATTTTTCCTGGTCGGGCCTCCTCGGCGCTGCCACCTCCACGGCTAAGCTCGTGCCGCCGCCACGAGCAGTGCCAGCGCACCACCCTCCTCCATCGCCCCGCCGCGCTCCCCCCTTCGCCCCTTATCTCTTCATCATCGTCGGTTCCATTACTTGTGGTATTCGTTTAGAATCTTGTTGACCCTACTCGCTTACTCCTGTTTTTCTTATTTCTTTTTCAACATAATTAATTAGCACTTTCTTGAAAGAATGGGGTTCTCTCTGGGGGCACACGCGCTCTTTCTTTTTGAGAAAGATGGGCTTGTTTTTTGTTCAATAAGTTCTATTGCTTTGACACATTTAGTATATAACATAATATATATAAGAAAAGTACTAAAGACAGAGGGCATTCTGTTGTACAGCTACTTTGCTATAGTTACAAAGGTAACCGGTAGGTGATTGTTGAATCGCCAGGAACCACCGTCCCGTCGGGCTCCCCGCGGTGCTCCGCC
>NW_024115235.1:0-11637 GCF_003073215.2 Triticum urartu
AGCGGTCGCGGCCTCTGGTGTGGTGGCCCAGGGTGGAAGAGGCAGCCAAACAGGATGAAAGAGCCGAGTCGGTCGGAGGAGGCCGTATCAAGTTTGGAGACGAAGAAGCAATGTATGTGCATAAGCTGTTCATCCTGTTCGTTGCCTCTTTGCCTCTGTGTTTTTTAGAACATGCATTTTTTGTTTCGACAAGATATCTCCCGTGTGTTGAGTCTTGGCTGGTTTCTCCGTCTGGTCACATGCATGCATGCATGCAGCATTTTCTACTAGGTCCACGTGCAAAAGATTAAGAACCATCAGGCGAGGCAACGTGTAATTTTTTGACAGTAGAGCACGGCTAAATATGTCATGGAGATCGTACAAATGCAGAACACTCTCAGTAGACTCAACTGAAAATAGCAGGCCGAGCTAATCCAAAGTTCCTTTCTTGTCCATCAGACGAGAAGAGCGAGGCGGCTGCTGCGATGGCGGTTGCGGCGCCGCCATTGTTGAAGGGAATGAAGCTTTGCAAGAAGGGGTGCCCCGGGTGCAGGCTGGATGAGATCAACAAGACCAAGACAGGCATCCCCTACCTCAACTTCTGCTACATCTGGATCGTCTGCCTCTGCTCTAGTAAGTGTAAACCACTCCATTTCGTTTGTGTTTCTTGGCTCTGCATGGGACGAACGTTTCTTACGTAGTTGCTCTTTCATTCACAAAAAGCTACTGAACTAGTAGCACTCTATATTTCCATTGCATGGTTGTGGTCATATTTTATTAGCTATAAAAAATTCGTCCGTTCCAAAATATAAGCCCCTGTGGATCGTGTAGCGACTGGGAAAGGCTTTTGCTGAAAAAGCACGTCACTCCATCACCCCTACCCGGGACGGGATTCAGCCACGCCAACAGCGGGGTACTTGGAAAATCAACTCTCTCCCTCAAAAAAGAAATGAGACCTCAGATCAAAGATGGAGGGCATCATTGTGGTGGTATGCTACTGCCTATACTGGCCATCCCAAAAATGCTTCTCCTGGTCGTTGGCAGATACGATGACAATGTCAGCGATAGAGGTGAGAGGGACATGTTCACACTGAACAGATCGATGTGGATGGGGAAAGGAAGAAAATCAACTGATGTTCTCGCGTACTGAAGGCGATGCTAAGAAGTATTGACATATGCAAAGTTCGTTACTATAGCCATCAGGAGTATTGCAGGTGTATCACCACATTGCCCGATAGAGTCAAGTTGTGTGGAACTGAGGTTGCTCTCATGATGAAACGGTTAAGAGTCATGTCTTTTTTTTTTTTTTTGGATGGACGACGCTGAACTGTGCCCAATAGAGTCTGAACTAAGTGTATGTTCTCATGTTAGTCGTGTCATAGTCAGTTTGTGTGTATCGATGAGAAAATAAATACCAACGTAAAGATAGACACACAACAATTAAGTTAAGTGTGTGCGTGTGCGTGTGCGTGTTGCGTGCGTGCGTGCGTGCGTGTGTGTTTGTGTTTAGTCTATATGCCCAAAACTACTAGTCCAGACGATGGGTCATGTCCGGTTGGCGAGTACAATAGTGTCTTGGGCCATATACAATGCAAGGTGTTTATGAAAATAAATTGATTTTTTCTTCAAGCACCGGTGCTTATTTGTAAGCACATACGCTTACTTAGGAACCTCTGCCGTCGAAATAAGCATCGGAGAAAAATAATAATTTACTTCTACAAACACTTTTCTAAACACCTTGCATTTTCATGGTCTTAGTTTTGTATACCGTGTGTCGGCCTGCACGCAAGGATGTGTCCTTGTACTATTATGTAGGCAGTAGGTACATGTTGTTACTGTCTCATGATCGGCCTGGACAGGACTTTAGGAGGTAGTCCCAAACATGTGTCCTTATCATTTAATTAATGATTTTTGCCTATACTCTTACAATTTATTTATATAAATCATATATATGTCACCTTCTTAAACAAATTTAAACATATCCCTCTTGTTTGTTTTTGTTCAAACTACATCAAACTAGGTCAACGCTCCCAAACTAATACCTTGTTTTCTTTTGTCCTTCCAGCACTACCAATTCATTCATTGTTCTACAAACTAATACCTTGTTTTCTTTCTGTCTTTCCAGCACTACCAATTCATTCATTGTTCCCCTATCTATACTTTATGGTACGCAGAGATGTTATAGTTTGCAACATTTATCTCAATGATATTCATTGAAGTTATTGTTTAAATTTGTACACCTAACGCTGACTAATTGTATGCTGAATTTTGCTATGGTGCAATAGATTAGAGACTTGAAAGTCGCAAAGCAAGAACAAGATATCGGGTTCTTTGCTGGTTTTGTCGGTGAGCATCGCCCCTACTCATGGTTTGACAACAAAGGAAGAAACGAGAGGGAAATTAAATACAAGTACACTAAGTAGAGTAGTAGACTTTGATAGCCTTATGTGACAACGGTTATTTTTTATTAATAATGACTGACATTATACTCTCTGTGTTTAGGGGCTACTTACTTCCTTGCAAGAACTATTACTGCTGTGCCATGGGGCATGTTTGCTGACAAATATGGGAGGAAGCCTTGCATTGTGATCAGTATCCTCTCAGTGTATGGCAGATTCATGCATAGTATGGAAATATATTTCTCTCCTATCAATTAAATCGAAGTAAATCTTATTCTACTTCTATTTCAGGATCATATTTAACACCTTGTTCGGCCTTAGCACGACTTACTGGATGGCAATTGTAACTAGGGGGCTACTTGGGTTACTTTGTGGTATACTAGGACCAATCAAGGTAATTTATTGATTGTGCAGCTACTATGATTAATTAAGA
This sequence comes from Triticum urartu, assembly GCF_003073215.2. Classification (NCBI taxonomy): domain Eukaryota; kingdom Viridiplantae; phylum Streptophyta; class Magnoliopsida; order Poales; family Poaceae; genus Triticum; species Triticum urartu. The sequence goes on from NW_024115235.1 coordinate 2,812, forward strand.
AAATGATACTTAGATGTTGAACTCTCATGGTTGCGTATGCATTCCCTAGGCCTATGCTTCGGAAGTCTGCAGGACAGAGCACCAAGCTCTTGGAATTTCTCTGGTAAGAATAGTTCATCTTTTTTTAAGAAACCACCAAGAGCCCTAGCTATTCATTAAGAAGAAATACAGGAGAGTCCGGACCCCAAAACCACACAATCCTCGGTAATTAAAACTTGATGAAACCACACAAACCCTACCCAAAACTAGGTATGTAGCAACGCCAACCAACCACAACCACGGCTTCTTCACCAATGGGTAGAGAATCCAAAACAAAAAGGAAGCAGAAATGAACCCTTCCACCATCACAGAAGATGGCAAGCCCTGACACCCCTGCTAATGTAGCTCACACAACCTACTACACCCAAAGGCGATGATCTTCCGCCAATATTGCCTTGCCTGCCACAAAGGTTTGCCACTCCAAAACAATGTCTCCAAGAAGTACGTCACATTGATCATGACGCTACTACCCAAATCGGCGAAGTCAGGTTTGGGACTTCACGAGAAAAGAGACCCCAATGGGTGGATGAGCATTAGGTCCATGACAATCACATCAGGTGCCACAACCGGCATTGGGTTGTTGCAAGGGTAGTCTACCACACCACTCACTAGAGGCACCGCCTCGCTCTTCCCAGCAAAAGGCGTCCCCGGTGAAGAGTTGCCTCCCACCCCCATACCATCACGCCAGATATATGCTCCGAAGTGGCCTCGCAAACGGCCGAGGGTGTTTCCACCTTGAGTTCATTCGCTCATAGTCAAAATGAAACATTGCACACACTACAAGTCCTACAACCCAAACTGCGTATGAAGACTACCCGCGGACCTTGATTGTCAATTAAGACCTAGGTTCGACTCCTTATCCATGTGTGTTGACCTATCCCATGAGCCGAGTGGATGACCCTAATGCCCATAAGGCCGAGAGCCACCACCCTACAGTGACGAGCCATGACACTACTTCCTGGATCTACTATCATGTTGAGTGGGCCTTTTCCTAGTGCAACTGTGTTGCCTTGGAATCTTCTGCTCCTACCAGCGAGGTCTCATCCAACAACACCTTCATGTATCCCACCCTTTACAAATCTAGATGGGTGGGGGCAAGCTCGCTTGCTCCAGATCCAAAAGTGTTGGAGCATTCCCATCCAAAAGCGTACATAGTGGAACACTAGGAGGGGAGGTATCCAAGTCCATAGAGGAAAACACGCTACCAAGGGCCCATAAATGTCACACCACCGACATCCACACCACTCACCATGCAACTATTGCTCCTATATAACCGTCAATTCTTAGCTACACACCGATGCCCTCACCTCCCACTCCCCCTGACTACGAGAAGACACCATCTGGTAATTCAGAGCCACCATCCTAGCTCACTGCTCTGCCATGCGATAAGTGTTGGGTAGAGCCCCACCCCTTGGGAAGACTATAAGATTGTCACCGTTGCCATTCAAGGCTGCGACAATGGTAGTGAGGGTCTGTCATGGGGAGGCCGGTGGCGTTGGAGGGGGGGTCGCCCATGTTCGCCCCAAGCGAGTTTAGCAGGTTTGGGGGTTGGAAAAATGTTGTGATTCCGAACAGTTTGCCTTTTCGTTTTGTGTTTCTGGTTGTCTATTTTTATTTACTTGAAGGCTTAGATTATAATGCTTATATCATTGTAACAACTATACACTTATGTGCGACACTATATGTAGGTTACATCTTCGCGAGCAATAGCTTTTGTTATTGGACCAGCCATCGGAGGATTTCTTTCCCAGGTGAGGATCAATCCACTTTCAGTAGAAATATGGAAAAAAAATCCTTGTGTAGTTAATGTTTCATTTTAAAAACTAAGGGCAAGTTAGATCCAGGAGCATAGAGGAGATGTTGAATATGGCAGTCCTAGAAGGTCATTACTACATAACTCATTAATAATCAGCTACAAATGTATGCATCCATAATCTATAACTTAAAATAATAAATACTATACTAGTTGGCGCAAAAATGTCAACACCCACAAATAAGAAACACCGCTTTCCCAGTCGCCCATGGGGGGCCCATGAGAAACTATGGCTTCCCCTAGCAAGCCACCACTAGCCACCATTGTATCCTCTCACCTTCACTCATGAGCCCGGTAGGCATATGGACCCTCCTTCCTTGTCCTTCGCCCTCATTGGTCGTGTGCGGGAGATGCGTGGAGATAAGGATGTGAGGATATCGATCAGCGCAACGCTTATGGATCATAAAGGCGACCATGACATGAGCATCCATTAATGGGTAGTGGAGAACGCGATGTTCCGTGATTTCGGCAGATGGTGAACAACATGTTATTTTTGTAGGTTGCAGCGTAGGGTGTGTCTTGTGTTGGTTGGCTCCTTCTAGTTTGATTGAATTTTTGCACTTCTCATATCAAGGCCCTTCAACAAGACATTTGGCAATCTCACATGTGTACCCTTTCGTCGGCATCAGCTAGTGTTTGGGTAACTTGCGTCATCCACTAGGCGGATCGCGGAGTGATGATGGCAATTATCAAATGAGGGAGTGCTAGTTAAGACATGGTGTGGTGGTATAGTCTTTGATTGGATCCAATCCAGCAATGGTGGCATTGAGGTCTTAGTCGGCAATTGAAGTACTCCCTCCGATCCATATTACTTGCCATTCAAACGGATGTATCTAGCACTAAAATACATCTAGGCACATCTGTTTGAGCCACAAATAATATGGATAGGAGGGAGTACTTGCTATCTTGGTGAAAATCTAGGCTTGGCTATTTAGACCAACTAGATGACACTCTTCAACATTTTCTACCTGAGAGTGTGACTATGGGGTACCGATACATGATTCTTGGATGAAAATCTAGACTACGTCAGTCGTATCCCCTGATAGAGTTATCTCTGTGAAAACTATGCTCCTCTACTCATTGATGTTTAGAATTTCTTGTGTGCAAAGAATCTCTTGGTAGCCCTGACGTATGGGTAACAAGGAACTTGCTTTGGCATGTATTTGTGTTCGGCAATATGCCATGATGTGTTTTTTCTTCTTTGTTTTTTTAGTTTGTGAGGTTTCTAATTGTGGCTATATGTCTCCTTGGTTGATCTCGAACTTTCATATCATGCTTGTATAAAAAAATTGCAAGGTTCAGAAACGCTTTATTCTAAGTGGGTTTTAGCTGAATTCATATTTAATGATTTAAAGTAATAACCGTTTGGAAGGATGGACATAATCTCTCCCTTTCGAGACTTTACTCATGTACACTGACTAGCATTGAGAATTCTCTATCTTGTATCAGCCTGCAAAGAAGTATCCCAATATTTTTTCAGAGAAATCCATATTTGGAAGGTAAATTATTACTCATACTATTACAATGATATAAATATTTGCATCATTTAGACCATAAGATAACCTTTCAGTTACATGTACCTTTAGGTTTCCATATTTCCTCCCTTCCTTCGCCATATCAGTTTTAGCGGCAGGAGCATGTGTTGCGTGCATTTGGCTTCCGGTATGCCCCTTGCCCTGTAAATCTCTCTATGATACATTCTCTCCCTTGAATTCCTACTTAAAAATTATTTTCTTAGGAAACTTTGCACATGCACCATGATGACAATGTAGAAGCCATTGATACAATGGAGGCACAAGTTGTTGATCCAAACATAGTAAATGTGAAAGGTATACAATCTAGATCGGGGAGATTCGCATCTACAATGAGCCTGTTAAAGAACTGGCAATTGATGTCAGCAATTACCCTCTACTGTGTGTTTTCTCTCTATGATACCGCTTATATTGAGGTAAATCTATATTTATGTATCTTCAACATATTCAACAACATTTCAATATGAAAAGATGCACGTGTTAATATTATCTATATACTATAGCTAACCATTCAATTGGGGAACTCAAGAAACTTCACGTGTTCATTTTCTATGTAAATTCCATGTTCAGATATTTTCACTCTGGGCTGTGAGCAGCAGAAAATACCGGGGACTAAATTTTACATCTGAGGACGTTGGTACTGTGCTAGCTATCTCGGGTATGTGAAGTTTCTTTGCATTGAATAGTATGTTGATTGTGAAAGAGAGACATGGTCAACGACAAAATGAATGAAACAAATACGTACATAAGTAAACTGACTACTTTACACATTACATGTAGCAGTTGTTTTGAATTCTTTACCTTATGATCATCTTCGCTTGATATTGTAGGTATTGGTATTTTTGTATATCAACTCGTGGTTTATCCATTCCTTGCCAAGTATGCTGGGTTAATCAAGCCATTCCGTTCTGCAGCGGTAGGTGAGAAGAACATTTTATGTTGAGATACTTCTTTAATATCACAAAACTATTGTACAATACTAAATGCATGTGTGTTTTTCCAGGTATTATCTATACTACTTGTTGCAACATATCCATTCATAGCCAACCTATATGGTGTGGAGCTCAAAGTACTCATCAATATAGCTTCGCTTCTAAAAAATATGTTTGCGGTAAGTTCACTTATATGATCAAAGCAAAACTATTAATATATTATTATTTTTGATTCTTCACTGGAAGTGAAAGTACAAATTAGGGGTGTTCATTGTTGGGTTAAAAAATACATACAAACCCATCCTATAAAAATATTTTAGTTACCCTACTATACAAATATTTTTGGTTCTATACGTGTATGTATACTATAGAAAAGTAAGACGAGAGGTGGGGGTGAAAGCTTTGATCTTTTTTAAACCAAAATCTTATGCAAACATGTTGGTCATCTTGTTGCAGACGCAGGAAGATCAACCATATTTCCCTTTTCAAAAAGAAAACTAATAATTTGTTGATTACAATTTTTGGGAGGCTTGGAGAATCCATATTCAAGCACCCTAGTACAAATGAAATAAAATTACCCTTATAGAAACAAGGCCGGTGGAAAGTGGCTTAATAGATAATCAGTCATGAACATATTTTCATGTTTATCTTAAATGAAACAGGCAACGATTACGACTGCGTGCAATATTCTGCAAAACACTGTGGTGGTATGTAGTATAACTATCATATATACCTGCAATTGTATTAGCCTTATGGCATTTTCTTTGAGCCACTTTCACTATGTTCTAAATTCTTTGATGGAAAAATGTATAGAGGCAAGAACAAAGGGGTGTTGCAAATGGTATCAGTGTTACTTTGATGTCAATCTTCAAAGCAGCAGGTCCAGCAGCAGCAGGAGTTCTGTAAGTACAATGTTTCTTTTCTTTTATGAGATCCCTCTAGTTCCTTCTTTGCTAAGTGTGTTTCCTAGCCAATTAACTGTATTTCTTTCCTCCTGTAGGTTTTCATGGGCTCAGAAGAACACAACGGGGTTGTTCTTACCAGGTAAACACACTCTTTTCCAATCCATACTAATTGCATTTGCCTTTGCTTTAACCTGAATGGAATCGGGTACATATTATCAAGAAATACACTTATTTTATTTATCATGTGACATGCAGGTGACCAGATCCTTTTCATATTCTTGAATATGGTGGCAATAATTGGACTCTTGATGACGTTCAAGCCATTTTTCTCACTGCCGAGTGCGACAAAATAACGACCCCACAATTATGTACATTTAGAAGGTGTTTGGTTTGCCATTGTTAACGTGAAAATAATAAGAATCTCATTAGAGGACGGTACTAGTCATTGAATGTTCTTAATGTTAAAGCAAAGCTTTACTACGTAATCACAAAGGACATCAACGCTAGCTAGTACATCGTCCGCCTAGGTACAATAGTCAACATGATTCGTATGGCACAAAGTTGGTCCATCTCAGAGGCCACAACATTGGGACCTCTCCGACAAGAAATAACAAAACATGAGGCAAACCAAAGTTTCAACTAGACCTTAAGGTATTTAATTTGAGTAGCCACCGTGTATGAGTCAAATATCTTGCTATTAAGAGCATCCATCCCACCACGTTGCGAACTGCACTGATGGATGTCACCATGTTGATTGCTTCCTCCATCACGCATAACTCGACTATGAATGGGCCATGGACAAACTCCCGGCAGTTTTCTCTCGTCTCAATCACGACACGAGAGTGATCCTTCGCCACGACACTCTATCCACCCTTGTTTTGTCCCATCAACATTGATATTCAACATTTGAGCATCAAGTGCCTCCAATTTATCCCGATGCTCATTATTTGCTTGCACATGGGTATGGAAAAATCTCCAAGGCTTCTGCACATGAACATCTCACCTGGTATGCAATCACAGTGACTATTGCTCCTTTGATGTCGCCAGGCCACCACATATGCGCATTTTCCAATGTTGCACACGACTAGCTTAAAAGACCTATATGGATTAACAACCTCTCAAAAAACTATATGGAATAATAGCTCCGAGTGGAGCTATTGAGACCATCATGTGGACCCATGATATGTCCACCGACACTAGGGAACGATCCCCATGTGTCCATCCTTACAATGATACAGAGAGATGGGGAGAGGATCAAAATTGATGTGAAAAACATGTCCGGACGGTCTCATTTCTTCTCCACATATTGGGGCATGTTTGGGGGAGTCTAAACATATGGGGCAGGTTCGGAAGACCCATTGCACGGACGTCTTTGTGTCTAGACATGTCCGAATTGTCCGTCTAAATATACACGAAAGTTTTGAGGAGCGCCCTTAGAGATGCTATGAAAAAAGAGGATCCAGCATGGAGGCTAATAGGTTCTCCATAAGCTCACTCGAGGGGAGATTTGATGCCACTTGTGGCTGTCGACACAAGATTCGGACTTATGTATCCCTATAAACACTAAAGTTTGAGTGGAGAGGGATAATTCAGTCCAAAAAAACTATATGGTATGTGTGTTTGTTTGTGAGTCTTCATTGTTCTGTGTATTTAAATTTTTTTTGTGTGTTTTTAGCTTAGTTTATATTGTTTCCTATTTTCTTTCATAATTATTAGATAAAACATGCCTTGTGGGTGTCTTTTAGAAAAAACAGTGATGACTCGATGACAAAATACTACATTGAGACGGTTGGTTTTGTCTGAGAAGATGACCCCCATGGTTGTAGCATCATTGTCCTGCAGGGTTCAGTTGTAATATGTGAGGATCAGGTGTATCTTTTTTGCAAAAAGGCCAAAGCTCATGTATTAATTAGCACAAACCCTTAGAAAAACACCTTTACGAAAAAAGGAAAATACACCCAAATACTTGGGGTGATGCAACCTTCTTCCTCCTACATCTACCTGCGGCACACCGTGAGCAAGCCCATTGTTGGCTCTGGGACTTCGTCCTAGCGGAGCAAACTTGTTTAAACCCAGAAGATTGCAGAAGCAACAGCCGAAAAGTTGTTGTTGTAGACTAGACGTTGGCGCCTATGATCTGCGTAGCAGAGAGACATCTTGTAGAAGAAAATGATGAAGAGGGCTAGTAGAACGCCCCAATTTTGGCAAGACGGAGTCGGGGAATACAAACCTCACATGCTCTTTGACGTGGATCGAGACTGACTAACCTTTGTCGATTAGAATTGGAGTCAGAGGACCAAAACGAACAACCACATTGTCGGCTTCGCAGGACAACGCGACCGGGACAATCCTGTAAAAAAATGTAAGACATGAAGAATCAGATCTGAAGACACACCTGCCGGTGATATGATGAAGTATCGTCGGAACGAGGACCGGTTGGGAAGACCTTATTCCATACCGGCCGTGTTGGTCATTTGGTCGGATTATGCTCTATGTGTTGGTCATTTGACTGAATATACCACATGTTCCTCCGTGCGTGCAACTTGTTCTTGAAGGTGGAGAAGAAGAGCTTCATCCTCATGCGTTGTTGGTTGAAATTCAATGGGCAACCCAAGTGCAACTATCAATTATCAATTCCATCAAGACCGTCGACATCGGCAATGAGGAAAAAGTGGGTGATCCAACTGACCAATGATAGAGCCACCCAAGAAGGTTAGAAGCACGTTTCGGGAAAGAAGGGAGGGAGGAAGAGGAGAAGCGGGAAGAGGTGGCGGCCAAGATGGCGAAGTGGTTCGAGGGCATCTTGGCGAAGAAGGAGGAGGCATGAGTCAAGCGCTCCAACGTGAAGGAGAAAAAAAGGCGGAGAGGTTTGACATCTTGATGGCGGCGATCGAGAAGAAAATTAATCTCAAAGAGAAGAAGACCAAGCTTAAAGAGAGAAGTGTTGAGCTCGCAGACACTTTGGAGGATACCAAAATGTTAGCCATGAGGATGGACGAGTTGGATGCCGATGCGGTGATCATCGTCGCTCCGTCCATGTTAGAATGTTGAAGTGCTTGACGGTCGTGCTAGAGGTGGCTGAGAAGGAGGCGATGGTGAGGTGAAGACGGCGGTAGAGTGAGGGAGGAGGCTTAGACAACCGGTCTGGGAGGGCAAAAAGTTCTTTATTGCACGTATTGCCGAACTGGTTTTTTTTATTGGACGCATGTGAAAACTATAAACATTCGCCTCTTTTTTTTTACTGTGATCGGGCGCTATGGACACCATTTGAAATGACGGTTGGACCTTTAGGGCATGTAGTTGGATGATCGGCCTCTCATATATGTGTCCGCAGACTGGCCCGAACCCGTCGTGTATAAATAATATATATCCGTTGCTAGGGATGGCGTTGGAGATGCCTTAGCCTTTTTGAAAAAAAAAACTTCGCACAACACGTAAGAGCAACTCCAATGCGCCGACCTATTTCATCCGCGCGCGTTTGTTCGGGTCGGCGCGGATAAAAAAGTCGGCCCAACGAGCCGACCCAAACGGACGCGCGGCCGTTTTTCGTCCGCCTGCCGACCCATTTCTAGCTCACTATTGAGCCTCATTTGCGTCGGCGCGGA
>NW_024115236.1:0-21257 GCF_003073215.2 Triticum urartu
CAGAGAGAGAGAGAGAGAGAGAGAGAGAGAGAGAGCTATTTTCATTGCATCAGGAGAGAAATTTTTGGTGGCTAGTCTCCATCAAATAGAAATGGAATTTAGGTATATACTAGGATGAAGCAATCCAGTTAATGTCTCATGATGCATTACCTGGATGCAGATGGATTGATGAGAAAAGATCGTTCAATTGTTCAATCAGATGGATCACCTGTGAGGAGTTGACACAGATGGCGCACCGCCGACAGCTTGCGGCTGAACTTTTGGAAGTCTATAATGGTCCCTCTCTTTCCTCCTCTCAACCATCTTTTTCCGTAGTTTCTCCTCACAACATGGAGTAACCTTTGGATGCCTAATGGGTCGGCGGGTGGTAGACGGTGGTGCAGCACACCCGGAGTCAGAGGGTGCTCTGGCAACGTGCGTGCTATGCTAGTTGGCATAGTTGGCACGATGTGACATCATGTAGTATGAGGTCCAGCGAACATAGCGTTGAGGTGTTGGTGCTCCGGTTAAGCTCTGGTGATGGGAGCTGGCATGTGGCTGTGGCACATTTCGGCTGGAGTGGTGGCGCATCCGGCGAGCACACATAGCAGTAAAGGGAAACAATGAGTGTCGAGCCTCGCCAGCGACACTGCAGGGTGAACATGAGCATGGAGGACAGCTAGTTTGCTCCACGGTAGCACATACCGTGCATATACCTGGACATGTCGAATGTCCACGCCCGCCTACAGGTAGCCGCTGCTCGCGCCTTTCCAACTTCTACCCTGTTGGGAAACGCAGTAATTTTAAAAAATTTCCTACGCACAGCAAGATCTATCATGGTGATGCATAGCAACGAGAGGGGAAGAGTGTTTTCCATGTACCCTCGTAGACCGTAAGCGGAATCGTTATGACAACGCGGTTGATGTAGTCGTACGTCTTCATGATCCGACCGATCCTAGTACCGAAGGTACGACACCTCTAGATCCAGCTGAGTGTCAAGGGAGAGTTTCGTCAGCACGACGGCGTGATGACGGTGATGATGCAGCTACCGGCGCAACGCCTAAGCACTGCAATGATATGACCGAGGTGGATTATGGTGAAGGTGGGACACCGCACACGGCTAAGACAGTTGTCCGTTGTGTGTTCTAGGGTGCCCCCTGCTCCCGTATATAAAGGAGCAAGGGGAGGCCGGCCGGCCCTAGGGCGCGCCAAGGAGGGGACGAATCCTCCTCCTAGTAGGAGTAGGATTCCTCCTTTCCTAGTCCTACTAGGAGGGGGAGGAAGGAGTGGGAGAGGGGAAGGAGGGGGGCGCCACCCCCTCCTAGTCCAATTCGGATTCAAGGGGGAGAGGGCGCGTGACCTGCCCTGGCAGCCCCTCTCTCTCCACTAAGGCCCTGATGTCTACTACACAACCTTCTTCTTGTAGACGTTGTTGGGCCTACAAGTGCAAATGTTTGTAGGACAGTAGCAAATTTCCCTCAAGTGGATGACCTAAGGTTTATCAATCCGTAGGAGGCGTAGGATGAAGATGGTCTCTCTCAAGCAACCTTGCAACCAAATAACAAAGAGTCTCTTGTGTCCCCAACACACCCAATACAATGGTAAATTGTATAGGTGCACTAGTTCGGCGAAGAGATGGTGATACAAGTGGTATATGAATAGTAGATAATAGTTTTTGTAATCTGAAATAATAAAAACAGCAAGGTAGCAAGTGATAAAAGTGAGCGTAAATGGTATTGCAATGATGGTAAACAAGGCCTAGGGTTCATACTTTCGTTAGTGTAAGTTCCCTCAACAATACTAACATAACAGGATCACATAACTATCCCTCAACATGCAACAAAGAGTCACTCCAAAGTCACTAATAGCGGAGAACGAACGAAGAGATTATGGTAGGGTACAAAACCACCTAAAAGTTTTTCTTTCCAATCAATATGTTGGGCTATTCCTATAAGTGTCACAAACAGCCCTAGAGTTCGTACTAGAATAACACCTTAAGACACAAATCAACCAAAACCCTAATGTCACCTAGATACTCCAATGTCACCTCAAGTATCAAAGGGTATGATTATACGATATGCATCACACAATCTCAGATTCATCTATTCAACCAACACAAAGGACCTCAAAGAGTGCCCCAAAGTTTCTACCGGAGAGTCAAGACAAAAACGTGTGCCAACCCCTATGCATAGGTTCATGGGCGGAACCCGCAAGTTGATCACCAAAACATACATCAAGTGAATCACGTGATATCCCATTGTCACCACAGATAAGCACATGCAAGACATACATCAAGTGTTCTCAAATCCTTAAAGACTCAATCAGATAAGATAACTTCAAAGCGAATACTTGATCCATTACAAAAGAGAACTACTCCCTCCTTGTCATGGACAGCGCCGGGATGATGAAGATGGCCACCGGTGAGGGATCCCCCCTCCGGCAGGGTGCCGGAACAGGGTCCCGATTGACTTTTGGTGGCTACGGAGGCTTCTGGCGGCGGAACTCCCGATCTATCTTGCGTTCTGGAAGTTTTAGGTCATGTGGGTATATATGGGTGCAGGAGGTACGTCAGGGGAGCCACGAGGGCCCCACGAGACAGGGGGCGCGCCCCCCACCCTCGTGGGCAGCTCCCGTATCTTCTGACGTAGGGTCCAAGTCCATCAGGTGTGTTTCCTTCCAAAAATAACTTCTCTAGTTTATTTCGTTCCGTTTCGACTCTGTCTGATATTCCTTTTCTTAAAAACACTGAAATAGGCATAAAACAGCAAATCTGGGTTGGGCCTCCGGTTAATAGGTTAATCCCAAAAGTAATATAAAAGTGGATAATAAAGCCCAATAATACCCAAAACAGTAGATAATATAGCATGGAGCAATCAAAAATTATAGATACGTTGGAGACGTATCAGGCCCATCTAGGCACACTAGTTCCCCGGGGGGAGGGGTTCCGGTAACCCTCCGACACTCCGGTTTTCTCCGAAATCACCCGGAACACTTCCAATATCCGAATATAGCTGTCCATTATATCAATCTTTATGTCTCAACCATTTAGAGACTCCTCGTCATGTCCATGATCCTATCCGGGACTTCGAACTATCTTCGGCACATCAAAACACATAAACTCATAATATCGATCGTCACCGAATGTTAAGCGTGCGGACCCTACGGGTTCGAGAACTATATAGACATGACCGAGACACGTCTCCAGTCAATAACCAATAGCGGAACCTAGATGTTCATATTGGCTTCCACACATTCTACGAAGATCTTTATCGGTCAAACCGCATAACAACATATGTTGTTCCCTTTGTCATCGGTATGTTACTTGCCCGAGATTCAATCGTCGGTATCTCAATACCTAGTTCAATCTCATTACCGACAAGTCTCTTTATTCGTTCCGTAATGCTACATCCCGTAACTAACTCATTAGTCACATTGCTTGCAAGGCTTATAGTGATGTGCATTATCGAGAGGGCCCAGAGATACCTCTCTGATACATGGAGTGACAAATCCTAATCTTGATCTATGCCAACTCAAAAAACACCATCGGAGACATCTGTAGAGCATCTTTATAATCACTCAGTTACGTTGTGACGTTTGATAGCACACAAGGTGTTCCTCCGGTATTCGGGAGTTGCATAATCTCATAGTCAGAGAAACATGTATAAGTCATGAAGAAAGCAATAGCAATAAAACTAAACGATCATTATGCTAAGCTAACGGATGGGTCTTGTCCATCACATCATTCTCTAATGATGTGATCCCATTCATTAAATGACAACAAATGTCTATGGTCAGGAAACCGAGTTTTCTTATCTTTATTGTAAAAACCGAAAATTCCGTTTATTCGGTGTCGGTGTCGGTTTTGGTTCAGTTTTCGGTTGCTCGGTTTTTATGCCCAGCCCTAGGCGGCAATGGATTGGATTTTGGGGGAGGCGGCGGCCAGGACGGAGGATTTTGGGGAAGAAGGAAGCTCGCGTCGCGTGCGAATGGCTTAGGGTCGGCTTGCTTGGGCTTGGGCCCTTTAGTTTCATCGCTGAATAAACTTATACTTCTGCCATGAACTTCCAACTTTAGTTTTTTTTAGATTCTTACTCAGGAACCTCCCCCTGATTTCAGTTTAAGAAAATCAAATGCATATTCATTAATTTTGGTGCAACTTATAAAAAATTCAATGTATTCGAATTTGTCAACTTCAAATAATGAGAGGGAATAAAACGACTTTCCTGGAAACCCGTGAAGTTAGAGATCATCTATACTGTATCAATGTTGCATGGTTGGGTTTAAAAATTATATATTATGCCAACTTATTAAGTAAACTGTTTATTTAATAAAAGAACTATAAAAATGTGTTTAAATGGAAATGTGCTTATGAAAACATCAAATTGGGTGGAATACATTTTTACTCAACTCTAACTATTTTAAATTATTATTGTTTTTTCTTAAATATTTAAGGCACTTAAATAAAGCCAATACGTTTCCTAGGATTAAAATGTATCCAAAATGAATTTACATTCCTTCTCTAATTATTTTCTTATTTTCCAAAAAACCAACCAATCTAGACCGTCAAATCACGATCATTGCCAGATGTGGACGCTTTTCGACACTGTATGCAAGTTGTGGCACGTTCGGCCATTTATCTCTTTTTTAATGAGATAACTCTAAAAAAAGCAAAATTTGTGAAAAACCAAAACAACTTGGCATGATGCGTTGAATTGGTCATATAATAAAAAAATTAGGATCATTTGAGAGATGTTGAGAAACAACATGCTCTCAAATGGAGTCTTCTTGCCTACCCGGACACACTACGTTGAACATGGTGTTTTTTCTACACAAATACAAACAATATTTGGGGAAATTTGGTAAAAAATATATGGTTCCCATTTGTTGTTCTTATTTTTCTCACTTTTTGTTTAGACTTCCAGATTTGTTAGGGTTTTAAAAAATGTTCGTGTTCAAAATCCGGTCACTCTTTAAAAAAAACATGTTTTGACATTTCAAGCAGTTTTGAAAGACACGAACATTTTATTGAAATTTTGTACAGTTTTTAAAATGCGAACATTTGTGTTTTATTATCAAAATTTGAAGAAGTGTTCATTTTTTGAAATTTTGAACAAATTTATATAAACATGGGCATTGTTTGAAAATCAAGAAAATGAAAACGAAAAAAAGTAAACCGGATGTTCATATATTTTAAAAATGTTCGCAATTTAAAAAAATCATCATTTTTTCAAGAAAAATCCTGTTTAGAATTTGGTTCAGAAATTATATCAAAGTATATAATTCCAAATTATGTTCGTTTATTTATAGAAAATGTTTGAAAATTCCCAGAAATTTCCAAAAATATTCAAAAAACATTAGAATTTCGGTTTTTTTCTTCTTTTCAATAAACTTGAACATTTCGGTCAGAAATTTAGAAAAGTTTGGAGTTTCAAATTTGCCAAAAATGTTCTCATGTTTAAATTTTATTAATAAATTCAGAAAATTTCCACGAAATTTAAAAGATATTTGTATTTTCGGAAATAAAAAAATAACGGGGAATTTCATAAATTGTTTGCGTTTTGAAAATTGTTGATAATTTCAAAAAATATTTGCGTTTTCACAAAATGTTCCTGTTTTAAAATTTTGTTCACAACTTCGAAAGTGTTCATGTTTTCTGGGAATCTCATATAATGTTGATGTTTCTAAAAAATTGTTCATAATTTGAAAAGATGTTCAGGTTTTCAATTTTGTTCCTGTTTTTCAGGAAATGTTCGTACTTTCAATAAATTGTTTGTATTTTCAGAAAATTTTCCCATTATCAATTGTGTTCCTATTTTTTTCAAAATGTTTGAGATTCCGAAACAATGTTCAGAAGATGTTCCAGTTTTTTAAAATACGTTCATAATTTTTTTTTAAAAAATTGCGAGAAATGTTCAGGGCATTTACAATGGAGAGGTGCCTGTGCAGGCGCTTAGAACATTAAAATAATTAATTAGGAAAATAAATGGAAGGAGGAGTCCGCTGACCCAACGCACGGGCGCCTATTCAGGTGCTAACAGAATTGATTTTTTGGCTGAAGGACAGGGAATGTACTCGTTAGAAGGTGCATGCAAAAAAAAAGGACCAAGCGCCGGGCGACAAGCTTGGCATCGATGCCAGCCAAAATCTCAGGATCGAACGGGATTACGTCAAAACGGTCAGGAATCAAAGCCTAGCGCCTCCTCTAAGCGCCTGCATTGGAGATGCCCTCAGAGTGTCTTCTCGCAGAAATGTTTCACTTGCGACATGGTTTTAAAAAACATTTAGTTTTGCGAAAAAGAAAATCACATATGAAATTTCAAAAAATGTTTAATCTTTCGTGACCTATAGTGCATACAACATGCGCTGCAATTTTGGCCAACAAATCTGGTGTGCTGCAGTGGCTATAGGTGTTATGCACTCGCGGGAGGTCCTGTGTTTGATCTTGCTCACCCATTTTAGTTACTGCGGATTGGTGTTTAAGTTTTGCGGCTTTCTTTCTAAGATTGATTAACCATGAGCATCAATATCAATATACTTTATTCCTAGAAAAATATCAATATACTTTAACTGCTCGAAAGGAGAAGTGTGAAAGAAAGAAAATGATGTTCTCCCCAAATCAAGTAGTGGAAATGTTGCTCACGTGTAAGAACACTGAAGCAGCCAGCCGGCGAGTAGGCGTTCCCACGGGTTCCATATGGACATTCACACTGAAATTACCCATCTGTATTGGTACATTTGCTGAAGCACCCATTCTTTTTTGAATTCTCACACTCGTCAATGTCTGCATACACATATAATCTAGTAAGTCAGCGTGTATAAAGCAGGTTAAACAAGTGCAGCAGTTTCAGGACAAACCACTAGTATTTTTTTTTCATATTCTAGATTTTGGTAGGAGGTGTAAAGATAATTATCCATTTAATGTACTTGCAGAAAAAATAGAAAAGCATGCATTCTAAAAATCTTGTCAACTTTATAACTCCAAGCCATGATATTTAAGAGAACTAATGGACACAAACACCAATCATATCTCCAATTCATCTAAGTATCGCATTTTAATTCATACATTTATCTCTCATCTAGAATATTTTGGTTAAATAGAAGAGAGGCAAAGTCTCGAATAGGAAAAGTGAACTATGTCAAAGTCATTGTAATACATGCTTCAAATTTAGTGAAGTTGTAATTACCATAAAACATGTTAAAATTACATAATAAGAATATGTATCTTGTTTAGTTGTATCATTACATAGTTGCTAAATTTAATAGAAAACTACAACGTTTAAGATCATATGTAGAAAATACAAATTTTAATTATGAATAAAATAGAAATGTTTAGTATAAATAAATGGTAAGTGTTTATAACTTATCGAAGGATCACTAATATACTTCAAACTATTTGGTATTTCTCCACTCTTACGACTCATTCATGCAATTCAATGTTAAACTTGAAAATTTACATATTTGTCATTACATTTAATAATAACCGGAACGACATAAATGAATTCTATGCATGGATATTGTTAGTACACAACATCATATATCCTGAAAATAGAAATTTGCGCAACATAATTTTGAGTAAAACCGGACAAAATGGATTGTCTATAATCAACACAATCAGAAAAATATATATAAAAAAAGTGGAAAACAAGACTAAACACACAAAAGTAGAATGTAAGAACCGTACTTCCGCCTTTGCTGCTAGCTGGCGAAGCAATCGTCATAGTTGCACCTCCGGTAGTGTGTTGCTCTCCTAGAGAGACAATGGGGTGGCGAGAGAAAGCCGGTGACAGTACGTATCAAGCATTCCCAAGCTTAATTTTCCTCATCCTCGAGTAATTAAATGACAAAAACAGAATTTTTGATATGGAATGCTACCTAACATATTTATCCATGTAACCTTGTCTTAAATTTGGCTATGAGATTGCAATGCCATAATCAGTACCTACAAAATGGTCGATATCGCCATTTTCAACAAAATGGTATTTATAACACGAAGGACAGTCAACTGTCACATTGTTTTGTCCGGAACCGTGCAGAGGAGGCTGTCTGAAGCCAATGCAACAGCGAGGACTAGCTATAGATTCCAAACATCGACTAGACATGCTTTTATCTTTGTGTAGATCAACGTTGCAGCAACAAAGACTGGAACTCTGAATCTTGTTGTAACTTGATACGGAAGCTGGGAGGAAACATGCTTTTATCTTTGTGTAGATCAACTAGACATGATTTCATTCATCCTCCTAACCGCGGTCGGATGGCGCGTGCTTTGTGCACAGTATTTTTTTCTGTTTGTATGAACATACGTAGGACCTGATGGCCGGCCCGATATCTAAGAACCTCGGCAGAGAGCGGTGTTATGTTTTTGCAGAGCATGCTGGAAAATGCTTGTGTTGGCTTTGCCTGAAGGGAATTACTAACATTGCAGTATAGAAGAAAGGACCGAGATTTAAGGATTGGAAAGTCAGTACAGAAAATCATTCAGAAGCTTGCAACAAGCGTACATTGTCAGATAATTGACTAAAACAAGCATTCATGAACACAGCTGCTGCACATCAAGCCGTATAGATGACTGTTATATTTTCTTCAACCGATTCAGCTTCCCATTCCATCTTTGCCTGCTGACGTTCTTCATTCAATATCCACTGGCAACTCTTGATATTAGTCACACCCCCATTACTTATATATACCCACTCTCAGTCCAATGCTCCTGCGTTCTCTATATTTCACAAAGATTCAGATAAAATTTTCGGAAGCAACCTTCACTCTGTTTCTGTTGAGCATCTTTCATCGAGTTAAACATCTAGCTTCACTACAACAAGAACTGTCATGATATGGCAACTACGACAAATACACTGCATCCTGCCAGGTTGTGACACCTCCTGTCGCATCGTAATATCTTTCGTGTTGATTTCTTTGCCGACGCAAGCTTTTGGCCGCTGCCTCCAGGCTCCAGCAACAAGTCTGGGCAATCTCCTTCCCCGCTTGGCAGCTGCACTCACCCTGTTTTTTTGGTTTATAATCTCCTAGATTCAAACAAAATTCAATTTTGGTCAGGAAAAAAAATCCAGATTTGACTAAATTATATGGACCAATTCTGAATTAAATTTCAAAATGCCATATACATAGGTTTGCAATCCAAATGTAACATTTTCAATGGTTATCAACAATTTCTAATGGTCTAATATGCACTATGAAACCACAAGCTTATTTTTCATACCTGTTAGACACACTTAAGCGATTCCCTTTGCAATTACGAGGGCCACTGCCCTAGTTCCTATAAGAACAAAGCTACAGGCAGGAAAAGAGGCAGCAGCACGCCTGCCCCAATCTTTACAGCTCCGGTGGAAGAACCACCTGCGTCCATCCTCTTGTAGCCTTTTTTTTGAAAGAAAAGGTAGAGATAGTCTACCTTATGCATTCAAAACGGGGTAAACCTGAGAGGCCAAAGGCCGATTACATGAAGGTGGTGTAAACGTGCACTGTGAGTGCAGCAGGCCACCACTGAGCCGTTTAGGAAGAAGATTACAAGAAGAGGGATTGGGGGAGCAGTGTTAGGGAGTTACAAGAAAGTCAGCCCATCCTAAAATCGTGCAGCGATCATCCACCACTCTGGCACGCAAGCTCCAAAGCCTAAGAAGCTCAAAACCTCGTGGAGTGCACGTGCAGCATGCCAGCTTTCCTTGTTAAAGACCCGTTCGTTCCGTGCTCTCCATAATCCGACAGCACCCGCCGCAAGCAAAACGTTCCAAAGCTTACCATAAGAATCTGCTGAAGCGCGGCAGCATAGGAAATCCTTCATTGAAGATGCCATAGTGGCAGGTGGAAAAAACCATAGGAAATCCTTCATTGAAGATGCCATAGTGGCAGTTGCAAGAAGCCCCATCTTGTCCCATACTTTGTCCGCGAGCTTACATCGCAGGACGATATGATCAGTGCTTTCAACTGCTGGGCAGACATCACAACCATTATGTGGCGCAATGGCCGTCCAATTCTCTTGTAGCCTGACAAACTTCACTTCAATTCGAGCCTGAAACTGTTTACTCTTCTTATGATTGAAACCGGCTTCTTATCATTCAGATTAACTCGAAACCTGGTACTACTTGTTTTGGTGAAATACTGCATAAGCAGATTCTTTTTTCCCGTTAACCACTGTATAACCGGATTGAAAGACAGTTCCTAGATATTGAGAAATTTTTATTCGATGGGTACATTAAAGATGTAACCAGACACTCAAGGTAATACTACGAGTACAACACACCCATTGTCAGAACACGGACTGAAATAAGGGTTAATGAACAGCTGATAAACAACATCAGTCGAGCGATGCAAGAATACATAAGATGAAGGAGATAAGCAAAATAGTACATAAAAATGTTCCAATATGGGAAAACCTACTACTACTTAATCTACTACTCACAGTGGCATGAGGCAGTAGCAGCAAGGCCAGCACAGGTTTATTTTCACAACCTTTACAATTTGGGAAGGACATCACAGTACCGCAAGAGAACCTGGACAAGGCTGAAAGGTCGAGCACAAAAGTCCTTGCTGTAGATGATGTCCACCATGTCACCTCTTAGGTTATACACGCACATCTTGTCTCTAGAATCTGACATGGACATGTCTTCAGAATCTGACATGGACGCGCTTTCAGAATCTGACATGGGCGTGTTTTCAAAATCTGACATGTATATGCAATCTCCGTCAACGGACGGAAGCTTAGCTGCATCGACAGACACACACCTCTCTTGGCCAAGGAGCAAGGTGCGGCCACCGAGGCTCTTGACCTCCTCCAACAACTTGTGCTCGACGTCGACTCTGAAAACTTTCAAAGTTTGATCGACCGAGCGAACGAGCAGCAGTCCCCAGCAGACTCTACGAGATAAAAAGGCATTTCGCTGTGATCATCTCCCTCTTTTGTGTCATCATCTCCCTCTTGTGTATATACGTGCACATCCGGCAGTGCCGCGGCAGGTATGACCAGGAGCTCATCATCATCATCATCATCAGGGGCGGGCCCAGGATTTAAAGATAGTGTATTCAAAATTTTAATGGTTATTTTAATCCTATAAATTCTTCTTTTTGGCGTATATAATTGATTATAGCACCATTATTTTGGCACCATGTAACACAATGTAATAGAATCGTAAAAATGGTCATACTTAGAAACCGTTCAACAGATAGAAAGACTAATAAGTCAACATATCAAACTGACAACATCTTAACATATAGGAGTACAAAAAGGTAGGAAATAGAAAATGATTAGAAAAAACTTACAAGCTATAGGAGAACTATTTTTTATAAATAATGTTTGTTGTAATAATTCCCCAATTTTTAAACATTCCCAAATTGTAATTCATGTGGAAAATTGCGAATCGTCATGTCTAAACAATTCATAATTCATTTAAAACAAGTTTGTAGTTTCGAAATACTAAAGCAGAAATCTAACTAACCAAGTTAACTTAGTGTTGTAAGTCAATGCTAGACAACTGAAGAAGACGACCATGCGCTGACACCTGCAGATCATAATTTTAACAGGCGGACGGTTAATATGTTTAGAAACACAAACACATCAAATTATCAATCAGATTTTGAACGACTGAATTGTGACTTTGGAACTGGAAACCTAGAGCCTTCGATGCGGTGATGCCTGATGCTGCCAACTGATGAGATGGATTAAAGATGAAGCGAAGCTGCGAGGGTTGAGGGATGGATGCCGTCAGATGTTTTCGTCGTCGCCGCACGCCTGCGCTGCGGTGCGCCGTTGCTTCCGGGGGTTCGCGAACAGCCCTGCCGCCATGCCCTACCCACGATCCCACGAGTGCGAACAGAATTGGGAGGCGCCGGTTCGTCTCTTGCGATATGCCTCATTAGCGAAGCGCGTGCGGGCTCTGCGTCTTGCTGCAGCGATTTGGGCCACTTGGACCATGTCGGGGTGGTGAGGAGACCATACAGAGAAGTGGGCTAGTCTTGTTTTCGGGCTGAAATCCTTAGCTGGCCTTTTTTTCCTGCATCTATTTCGTTTTCCCCTGAGTACACATGAAATACACTATATATATATATATATATAGAACTTTTTTTGCCATATAATGGGTATTCAACTGAATACCCTTGAATTGTACTGGGCCCGCCCCTGATCATCATCATCACACTGGTCTGCTGCTGGTGCGAGTGCGACCAACTTGAATACACATCCATGGCCATCGGCACAATAGACGTCGCCCTGGAAGTTGGCAATGCTCACCAAGTAGGTTTCAACGGCCTTCTCTGTCTGTGTAAAGAAATCGCTGCTTGGGGCAGCACAGAACACCGAGCCCCATCTCAGCAAGACCAGCGTCGGGTGAGAGCCTCCCTTCACCGAGGTAAAGGTAAAATGCCGAGGTAACGCGGCGGGGAAGTGGAGCATGTCACCTGTAAATGGGTTGAGGACACGAGCCAAGTGCGGTGGATACATGTCCGCGAGCACGAGGAGACCGTCGGCGGCACCGGCGACGAGGTTGTCGCGGAGCGCCGGGACGTGCAGGCGGCGGAAGCGGCCGGTGGGGACGTGGAGGAAGAGGCGAGACTCGTCATTGAGGCCGTCGGGTTGCAGGTCGAGCGTGACCCAGTGGCGCGGGCGGAAACGGAGGCCGGCTACCGCGGCGAAAGGAGATGGCTTGGCGACGGCAGAGCGCCAGGTTGAGCAGACGGCCCTCATGTCCATGTACGCGTCGACGCCGCCGGTGGTGGAGAGGACGCGGTCGGCGACCGCTTGGACAAGCTCCGGTGGAAGCGAATCCCATTCCGGGACCATGGATAGGCCACCCAACTTGGTGCTGCCGTGCGGCCGCCGCCACTCGCTGCTCCAGTCGCCCCCCTCCTTCATCTTCATGGCCACGCCCAGGGTCCTCGCGCTGAGGGGCGGATCTGCTGGGAGCAAACTTGTATGGGGGAATGGAGCTGGAGAAGGGCGGCAATGGATCGGATTTTGGGGGAGAAGGGAGGCGGCGGCCGGGACGGAGGATTTTGGGGAAGAAGGAAGCGTCGCGTGCGAATGGCTTAGGGTCGGCTTGCTTGGGCTTGGGCCCTTTAGTTTCATCACAGAATAAACTTACAGTTCTGCCATGAACTTCCAACTTTAGTTTTTTTAGATTCTCACTCAGGAACCTCCCCCTGATTTCAGTTTAAGAAAATCAAATGCATATTCATTAATTTTGGTGCAACTTATAAAAAAAAGTTTCAATGTATTCGAATTTTTCAACTTCAAATAATGAGAGGGCATAAAACGACTTTCCTGGAAACCCGTGAAGTTAGAGATCATCTATACTGTATCAATGTTGCATGGTTGGATTTAAAAATTATATATTATGCCAACTTATTAAGTAAACTATTTATTTAATAAAATAGCTATAAAATGTGTTTAAATGGAAATGGGCTTATGAAAACATCAAATTGGGTGGAATACATTTTTACTCAACTCTAACTATTTTAAATTATTAATGTTTTCTCTTAAATATTTAGGGCACCTAAATAAAGCCAGTACATTTCCTAGGATTAAAAATCTATACAAAATGAATTTAAATTTCTTGTCTAGTTATTTTCTTATGTTCCAAAAAAAACCAACCAATCTAGACCGTCAAATCATGACCCATCCCAGATTTGAATGCTTTTCGACACCGTATGCAAGCTGCGGCACGTCCGGCCATTTAACTTTTTTTTTAATGAGAAAACTCCAGAAAAATAAAATTTTGTGAAAAAACAAAATAACTTGGCATGTTGCGTTGGATTGGTCATACAATCAAATAAAAACACTTAGGGTCATTTGAGAGATTTTGAGAAACAACGTGCTCTCAAATGGAGTCTTCTTGCCTACCCGGACACGCTACGTTGTACATGGTGTTTTTTCTACACAAATAAAAACAATATTTGGGGAAATTTGGTAAAAAAATATGGTTCCCACTTATTGTTCTTATTTTTCTCACTTTTTTGTTTAGACTTCCAGATTTGTTAGGGTTTTATAAAATGATCGTGTTCAAAATTCGGTCGCTCTTTAAAAAAAATCATGTTTTGACATTCCAAGCAATTTTGAAAGACACAAACATTTTATTGCAATTTCGTACAATTTTTAAAAAGCGAACAATTGTGTTTTATTATCAAAATTTGAAAAAGTGTTCATTTTTTGAAATTTTGAACAAATTCATATAAGCACGGGCATTGTTTGAAAAAGAAAACATGAAAACGAAAAAAAAGTAAACTGGATGTTCATATATTTTACAAATGCTCGCAATTTTAAAAAATTCATCATTTTTTTAAAACAAATCCTGTTTAGAATTTGGTTCAGAAATTATATCATAGTATATAATTCCAAATTATGTTCGTTTATTTATAGAAAATGTTTGAAAATTCCCAGATATTTCGAAAAATATTCAAAAAAATAGAATTTCGTTTCTTTTCTTCTTTTCAATAATTTTGAACATTTCGTTCAGAAATTTAGAAAAGTTTGGAGTTTCAAATTTGCCAAAAATGTTCTTATGTTTAAATTTTATTAATAAATTCAGAAAATGTCCACGAAATTCAAAAGATATTTGTGTTTTTGAAAATTAAAAAAATAACGGGTAATTTCATAAAATGTTTGCGTTTTGAAAATTGTTGATAATTTCAAAAAATATTCGCGTTTTCACAAAATGTTCCTGTTTTAAAATTTTGTTCATAACTTCGAAAGTGTTCATGTTTCCTGGGAATCTCATATAATGTTCACGTTTCTAATATTTTTTTCATAATTTGAAAAGATGTCGGGTTTTCAATTTTGTTCCTGTTTTTCAGGAAATGTTCGTACTTTCAATAAATTGTTTGTAGTTTCAGAAAATGTTGCCACTATCTATTGTGTTCCTATTTTTTCTCAAAATGTTTGAGATTCCGAAATAATGTTCAGAAGATGTTTCAGTTTTTTAAAATATGTTCATAAATTTAGAAAATGTTTGCGAGAAATGTTCAGAGTGTCTTCTCACAGAAATGTTTCACTTGCGACATGGTTTAAAAAAAATTAAGTTTTGCGAAAAAGAAAATCACATATGAAATTTCAAAAAAGGTTTTAATCTTTCGTGACCTATAGTGCATACAACATGCGTTGCAATTTTGGCCAACAAATCTGGTGTGCTGCAGTGGCTATATGTGTTATGCACTCGTGGGAGGTCCTGTGTTTGATCTCGCTCGCCCATTTTAGTTATTGCGGATTGGTATTTAAGTTTTGCAGCTTTCTTTCTTAGATTGATTAACCATGAACATCAATATCAATATACTTTATTCCTAGAAAATTATCAATATACTTTAACTGCTCGAAAGGAGAAGTGTGAAAGAAAGAAAATGATGTTCTCCCCAAATCAAGTAGTGGAAATGTTGCTCACGTGTGAGAACATTGAAGCAGCCACCCGGCGAGTAGGCGTTCCCACGGGTTCCATATGAACATTCACTCTGAAATGACCCATCTGTATTGGTACATTTGCTGAAGCACCCATTCTTTTTTGAATTCTCACACTCGTCAATGTCTGCATACACATATAATCTAGTAAGTCAGCGTGTATAAAGCAGGTTAAACAAGTGCAGCAGTTTCAGGACAAACCACTAGTATTTTTTTTTCATATTCTAGATTTTGGTAGGAGGTGTAAAGATAATTATGCATTTAATGTACTTGCAGAAAAAAAAATAGAAAAGCATGCATTCTAAAAATCTTGTCAACTTTTTAACTCCAAGCCATGATATTTAAGAGAACTAATGGACACAAACACCAATCATATCTCCAATTCATCTAAGTATCGCATTTTAATTCATACATTTATCTCTCATCTAGAATATTTTGGTTAAATAGAAGAGAGGCAAAGTCTCGAATAGGAAAAGTGAACTATGTCAAAGTCATTGTAATACATGCTTCAAATTTAGTGAAGTTGTAATTACCATAAAACATGTTAAAATTACATAATAAGAATATGTATCTTGTTTAGTTGTATCATTACATAGTTGCTAAATTTAATAGAAAACTACAACGTTTAAGATCATATGTAGAAAATACAAATTTTAATTATGAATAAAATAGAAATGTTTAGTATAAATAAATGGTAAGTGTTTATAACTTATCGAAGGATCACTAATATACTTCAAACTATTTGGTATTTCCCCACTCTTACGACTCATTCATGCAATTCAATGTTAAACTTGAAAATTTACATATTTGTCATTACATTTAATAATAACCGGAACGACATAAATGAATTCTATTCATGGATATTGTTACTACACAACATCATATATCTTGAAAATAGAAATTTGCGCAACATAATTTTGAGTAAAACCGGACAAAATGGATTGTCTATAATCAACACAATCGGAAAAAAATATATAAAAAGAGTGGAAAACAAGACTAAACACACAAAAGTAGAATGTAAGAACCGTACCTCCGCCTTTGCTGCTAGCTGGCGAAGCAATCGTCATAGTTACACCTCCGGTAGTGTGTTGCTCTCCTAGAGAGACAATGGGGTGGCGAGAGAAAGCCGGTGACAGTACGTATCAAGCATTTCCAAGCTTAATTTTTCTCATCCTCGAGTAATTAAATGATAAAAACAGAATTTTTGATGTGGAATGCTACCTAACATATTTATCCATGTAACCTGTCTTAAATTTGGCTATGAGATTGCAATGCCATAATCAGTACCAAAAAATGGTCGATAACGCCATTTTCAACAAAATGGTATGTATAACAGGAAGGACGGTCAACTGTCACATTGTCTTGTCCGGAACCGTGCAGAGGAGGCTGTCTGAAGCCAATGCAACAGCGAGGACTAGCTATAGATTCCAAACACCGACTAGACATGCTTTTATCTTTGTGTAGATCAACGTTGCAGCAACAAGGACTGAAACTCTGAATCTTGTTGTAACTTGATACGGAAGCTGGAAGGAGACATGCTTTTATCTTTGTGTATATCAACTAGACATGATTTCATTCATCCTCCTGACCGCGGTCGGATGGCGCGCGCTTTGTGCACAGTATTCTTTTTTCTGTTTGTATGAACATACGTAGGACCTGATGGCCGGCCCGATATCTAAAAACCTCGGCAGAGAGCGGTGTTATGTTTTTGCAGAGCATGCTGGAAAATACTTGTGTTGGCTTTGCCTGAAGGGAATTACTAGCATTGCAGTACAGAAGAAAGGACTGAGATTTAAGGATTGGAAAGTCAGTACAGAGAATCATTCAGAAGCTTGCAACAAGCGTACATTGTCAGATAACTGACTAAAACAAGCATTCATGAACACAGCTGCTGCACATCAAGCCGTATAGATGACTGTTATATTTCTTCCACCGATTCAGCTTCCCATTCCATCTTTGCATGCTGATGTTCTTCATTCAATATCCACTGGCAACTCTTGATATCAGTCACACCCCCATTACTTATATATACCCACTCTCAGTCCAATGCTCCTACGTTCTCTATATTTCACAAAGATTCAGATAAAATTTTCGGAAGCAACCTTCACTCTGTTTCTGTTGAGCATCTTTCATCGAGTTAAACATCTAGCTTCACTACAACAAGAACTGTCATGATATAGCAACTACAACAAATACGCTGCATCCTGCCAGGTTGTGACACCTCTTATCGCATCGTAATATCTTTCGTGTTGATTTCTTTGCCGACGCAAGCTTTTGGCCGCTGCCTCCAGGCTCCAGCAACAAGTCTGGGCAATCTCCTTCCCCGCTTGGGAGCTGCACTCACCCTGTTTCTTTGGTTTATAATCTCCTAGATTCAAACAAAATTCAATTTTGGTCAGGAAAAAAATCCAGATTTGACTAAATTATATGGACCAATTCTGAATTAAATTTCAAAATGCCAGATACATAGGTTTGCAATCCAAATGTAACATTTTCAATGGCTGTCAACAATTTCTAATGGTCTAATATGCACTATGAAACCACAAGCTTATTTTTCATACCTGTTAGACACACTTCAAGCGATTCCCTTTGCAAATACGAGGGCCACTGCCCTAGTTCCTATAAGAACAAAGCTACAGGCAGGAAAAGAGGCAGCAGCACGCCTGCCCCAATCTTTAGAGCTTCGGTGGAAGAACCACCTGCGTCCATCCTCTTGTAGCCTTTTTTTTGAAAGAAAAGGTAGAGATAGTCTACCTTATGCATTCAAAACGGGGTAAACCCGAGAGGCCAAAGGTCGATTACATGAAGGTGGTGTAAACGTGCACTGTGAGTGCAGCAGGCCACCACCGAGCCGTTTAGGAAGAAGATTACAAGAAGAGGGATTGGGGGAGCAGTGTTAGGGAGTTACAAGAAAGTCAGCCCATCCTAAAATCGTGCAGCGATCATCCACCACTCTGGCACGCGTCGCGTCGCGTGCGACTGCAAATGTGATGTGACAGCGGCCCGATCTTTCGATGAGAGTGGGGATAATTATCGATTTGGTGGATTTTGACCTTGACGACCCGGCTATACCATACCCGACGATACGCCTCGACAATCGCTAAACCAATCTCCGATGGTTATTGACCTTGCCGTAGGCACGATCAACCTGAACAACGAGGTTCGAGTTCCTGCAAGCAACCGAAGAACCGGCAAGAACAAAGGTGAATTGCAACTGAAATTGCGGATAATAAACTGAGCACACGAACTAGATAAAAAAGTTGGGGTTCCACTGTGGATCTGACACTATGGGTCTGACAAGGCGGTAGTCCTACACGTCTCGTAGATGCGAATTGTAGCGATGGCTAGACAATACAATAAAATCCAGGTCTAAAACCTAACAGTAGCTAACTATTTATTAG
This sequence comes from Triticum urartu, assembly GCF_003073215.2. Classification (NCBI taxonomy): domain Eukaryota; kingdom Viridiplantae; phylum Streptophyta; class Magnoliopsida; order Poales; family Poaceae; genus Triticum; species Triticum urartu. The sequence goes on from NW_024115236.1 coordinate 18,772, forward strand.
AGTACGGCCGCCTGCGCGTAGACGAATCCTGGTCGGCTACGACTTGAAAGAAATCAGAATCATGAGCCGGCCCACATGTAGTTTATTTCCTTGTTTAGCTGTTGACGGTGTGGGCTGCACGCGGACGTGGCCTTCTCCGGTCCAGGAAGCCTAATACTCCTTCTCCTCCTTTTGCACTTCAGCACGTACGTGGCTAGGTACCTTCTTGCATGTCAATAGTGTTGCTGCTTGTGGAATCAACGTGCAACATTTTTCATCTTCCATCTGCATGCGGCTTTTCCTCCTTATCTCTCCAACACCTTCGTTCCTGAGTACAAGTAAATCCAAACATGAGTGTAATATAATATTCTCATTAGTTAAATCATATGTACAAAGGAGCGATAGTACCTGGTCATTTATCTGTCTCGCTCGTGCTCTAGTCATAGGTCCAGATGGAATAACTGATGTCGCGGTGGGTGCAACTGTGGCAGAGATGTCCTCATCAGTTATTTATTGTGTTCCCCCCTCCGTTACTTATTTCCGGTAGACACCGAGACCGCCGCCGCTGTACGCGAGAGAAAGCCGGTGACAGTACGTATCAAGCATTTCCAAGCTTAATTTTTCTCATCCTCGAGTAATTAAATGATAAAAACAGAATTTTTGATGTGGAATGCTACCTAACATATTTATCCATGTAACCTGTCTTAAATTTGGCTATGAGATTGCAATGCCATAATCAGTACCAAAAAATGGTCGATAACGCCATTTTCAACAAAATGGTATGTATAACAGGAAGGACGGTCAACTGTCACATTGTCTTGTCCGGAACCGTGCAGAGGAGGCTGTCTGAAGCCAATGCAACAGCGAGGACTAGCTATAGATTCCAAACACCGACTAGACATGCTTTTATCTTTGTGTAGATCAACGTTGCAGCAACAAGGACTGAAACTCTGAATCTTGTTGTAACTTGATACGGAAGCTGGAAGGAGACATGCTTTTATCTTTGTGTATATCAACTAGACATGATTTCATTCATCCTCCTGACCGCGGTCGGATGGCGCGCGCTTTGTGCACAGTATTCTTTTTTCTGTTTGTATGAACATACGTAGGACCTGATGGCCGGCCCGATATCTAAAAACCTCGGCAGAGAGCGGTGTTATGTTTTTGCAGAGCATGCTGGAAAATACTTGTGTTGGCTTTGCCTGAAGGGAATTACTAGCATTGCAGTACAGAAGAAAGGACTGAGATTTAAGGATTGGAAAGTCAGTACAGAGAATCATTCAGAAGCTTGCAACAAGCGTACATTGTCAGATAACTGACTAAAACAAGCATTCATGAACACAGCTGCTGCACATCAAGCCGTATAGATGACTGTTATATTTCTTCCACCGATTCAGCTTCCCATTCCATCTTTGCATGCTGATGTTCTTCATTCAATATCCACTGGCAACTCTTGATATCAGTCACACCCCCATTACTTATATATACCCACTCTCAGTCCAATGCTCCTACGTTCTCTATATTTCACAAAGATTCAGATAAAATTTTCGGAAGCAACCTTCACTCTGTTTCTGTTGAGCATCTTTCATCGAGTTAAACATCTAGCTTCACTACAACAAGAACTGTCATGATATAGCAACTACAACAAATACGCTGCATCCTGCCAGGTTGTGACACCTCTTATCGCATCGTAATATCTTTCGTGTTGATTTCTTTGCCGACGCAAGCTTTTGGCCGCTGCCTCCAGGCTCCAGCAACAAGTCTGGGCAATCTCCTTCCCCGCTTGGGAGCTGCACTCACCCTGTTTCTTTGGTTTATAATCTCCTAGATTCAAACAAAATTCAATTTTGGTCAGGAAAAAAATCCAGATTTGACTAAATTATATGGACCAATTCTGAATTAAATTTCAAAATGCCAGATACATAGGTTTGCAATCCAAATGTAACATTTTCAATGGCTGTCAACAATTTCTAATTGTCTAATATGCACTATGAAACCACAAGCTTATTTTTCATACCTGTTAGACACACTTCAAGCGATTCCCTTTGCAAATACGAGGGCCACTGCCCTAGTTCCTATAAGAACAAAGCTACAGGCAGGAAAAGAGGCAGCAGCACGCCTGCCCCAATCTTTAGAGCTTCGGTGGAAGAACCACCTGCGTCCATCCTCTTGTAGCCTTTTTTTTGAAAGAAAAGGTAGAGATAGTCTACCTTATGCATTCAAAACGGGGTAAACCCGAGAGGCCAAAGGTCGATTACATGAAGGTGGTGTAAACGTGCACTGTGAGTGCAGCAGGCCACCACCGAGCCGTTTAGGAAGAAGATTACAAGAAGAGGGATTGGGGGAGCAGTGTTAGGGAGTTACAAGAAAGTCAGCCCATCCTAAAATCGTGCAGCGATCATCCACCACTCTGGCACGCGTCGCGTCGCGTGCGACTGCAAATGTGATGTGACAGCGGCCCGATCTTTCGATGAGAGTGGGGATAATTATCGATTTGGTGGATTTTG
>NW_024115237.1:0-14309 GCF_003073215.2 Triticum urartu
TTCATCAAGATCGTCACCATGCCGTCGTGCTGACGAAACTCTTCCCTGACACTTTGCTGGATCGGAGTCCGGGGATCGTCATCGAGCTGAACGTGTGCTCGAACTCGGAGGTGCCGTAGTTTCGGTGCTTGATCGGTTGGATCGTGAGGACGTACGACTACTTCCTCTACGTTGCGTCAACGCTTCCCCAGGCCGCGCGGCGGGGTACGTAGACAACACTCTCCCCTCTCGTTGCTATGCATCACATGATCTTGCGTGTGCGTAGGAAATTTTTTGAAATTACTACGAAGGGGAAGCGGACCAGCCGGGGCGGATCCTCGTCGAGATCCGGCCTGCCGTCGGGCTGGATCCAGGGCGACTGGATCCGGCTCAACGATCAGCCAAGATGACCTCGACGACCTGGTGGAGGGGGGACTGATCCCCCACAAGTCGACGCGGCTCCCGAGGAACGAGACCGAGCCGCAGCCAAGGGAGGACGAGTGCGTTCTCCTCGCCACCCACGTAGATCGCGGATTCTCTCTGCCTCCCCATCCTTTCTTCCGGGGCTTTTTGAACTTCTTTGGGGCTCAGCTCCACCATTTCACTCCAAACACCATAGTCTATCTGGCTGCTTTTGTGTCAATGTGTGAAAATTTCTTGGGCTGTCGACCGCACTGGGGTCTTTTCAAACACATCTTCACCTGCCGCTCCCAGTCGGTCCAAAAGGCCAATCCGAGAGATGAGAGGATGCACGTGATCCAGATGTGCGGGGGCCTGGGGATCCAGATGAGGAACAAGAGCACCTTCTCAGCAATGATCCTTCCCGACTCGGTCCGGGGTTGGCAGTCGACTTGGTTTTACTGTAAGGACCAGCCGACCCCGGGTCAGTCGACTGGACTCCTCCCTTTTCTTTGGCTCGAGTGGAGAAGCCCTCCTCCCTGAAGGTGGTCTAGAAAAGAAGGCGCAGGTCAAGGTGCTGGTCGAGCGGGTCATCCAACTCGTCCGCGACGGGGTGACTGGGATGGACCTGTTGGAGGTCTTTCTCGGTCGAAGCATCCAACCGCTTCAGGCACGTGATCATCCGATGTGGATGTACTCTAGGCTCGAGTATTCCACTCAGGCGAGATCTCCCCAAGTATAAATACTGCCAGGTGCCAACTGATTCAGCCATGCTCTAGCCGAGACCTCCAACATCAGAGGAAGGTGTTTCATGGCCACTTCATCATTGCCGCCACCAATCTGGACAGCCACTCGGTATTCTTCAAGCCAAGTGTCAGGCTTGGACTCACCAATGAACTTACTGACTCCAGTCGCCAACCTGAAGTTGGGGGGAATCACTGCAGCTCTGATAGCTCTGCTGAAGCACTCTGGATTGAGACATGCACCCTGTTGCTGGTTTGCAAATCCCTGTCATGGCCCTCTCGGTGAGCTCTGTTTCTGTCGACCAAGCCCTGAACGAGAATAGATCTCGCATCAAAGCCTGGCTCCCTGGGGTTGACTGGAATACCTCGCCCAACACTGTGAGGGCGTCTGTGTTCATGTTGCCGAGGCACGTACGACCCACTCCTTGGGGGAGACGTGGGCACTCGACAACGATCATCGCGATCGACTCGGTGATCATACTGCTCACGGTTTCTGTACTGATCTCGTCGATCCCCACGTCCTCACGCCTCGGGGGCGATCTTGGGCTATGGGCCGACTAAACTGCGTCTGCAACCATGGATCTGCTATGGATCCTATTCCGTGACTGAGATACGACCGTATTCTGTTCTCCCGCCGCCCGGAGCAAGGCTCGAATCTGCACCAGACCTCGGCCAGCTTCTGACTGGGAAGGTTGGATCGACTCCGCTATCCGGGCAGCAGCTGCTAGATTCTGGATCTAGGTTCGGTATACCTGAGTTGGAGGTGGAAAAAGTTGGCGTCGACTGGATTCGGGAGCACGCTGCCGAGCACGATGGTCGAGTGCGCGCTGGAGGTTCTCCAGTCGAGTGCGCTCAACTAAGTTGGCCAAGCGCGCCTGCTCCAAGGCCTGGGCCTCAGGGATTTCTCCGACTATAGGAGTATGTAGTGCATCCATGTTCCGGCGGCGAAGTTCCTCCCTCTACTGCGAAGAGAGGGGTTCGGGGCGGTACTCTTCATGAACGCGCGACGGATCGCCGTTCCCGTCGCCTCCGTCTTCACGGGCGAAGCCAGGAGGGCTGCGTGGTCCATTGACCATCAGAACTTTAGCCGCTGGGTCGCTGCTCTCACACTCGGATGCGGTCTCTACGGAGCCAGTCGACAGATCGAACAGGCCATAGAGAGTTTCGTCGGGCTCGATCGCCGCGACTTGAGGGGTGGCCGACTGGCGGGCCACCGCATGCCTCACCCACCGCTGAAGCCTCGACCGACCGGAACGTTTGCTCCGGCGGGTTGAAGGGAGGGGGAAAGCTGTTGGAGCCGACCGATACTGGGTCGACGGCTGCCGCGGGAGGACGCCGCGAATGCACGCGCGAAAGTGCATCGCTCCGCGAGCGGGGAGTGCGTCGACGTCGAGTGGAGCCTCCTGAAGCCAATTGGAGTCGTCAGCGACAAACATGAGTGCGCTGAGACGGATCTCGCGGCCCTCAGCCAAACCTCCGCCTGGAACCATGATGAAGGGAATCGAAAAAATAGCAACTTCTCCAACAAGTCGCTAAGACACCTGCCCCATGGTGGGCGCCAACTGTCGTGGTTCTAGGACTGACAGTAGAATAGGGGGGTAGGAATGTAGAGGTAAGATCCTAGCTATGGAGGAGTTGTACATGCGAGTTTTATGAGTTCAGGCCCTTCTCAGAGGAACTAACAGCCCTACGTCTCGGAGCCCGGAGGCGGTCGACTGGATATATGCGTGTGAATTACAGAAGGTGTGAACCCCTGTCCTAGAGGAGGGGGTGGCTTATATAGAGTGCGCCAGGACCCCAGCTCCCCTCCGTTACACAGGGTTCAATGTTTATAAAGGAGGAGCAATACTGGTAACGTCCGAAGTAAAGTGCTATAAATGTCCATAAAGCTATGACTTAAACCCCGACCGTTGCGGAGTGAAGGGCTTCACATCTTTTGGTGGTCGAGTGGTTGTTAGCATGTTCGAGTGTCTTCACGGTGGTCGAGTGAACACATCTTCATGGTCGAGTGGATGATGGTTTCTCTTCAACTGCTTCTGGTTCTTTGTAGAGATGTCCTTGGGGAGGGTATGTTGGACAGATCCATGACCCTACCCTAGGTACATAGCTTCATCAGCCCCCGGGTCTATTTTTATCATATTATTTTCAGATCTATAAAAAATACAAAAATACCTTGCTGCAATTTATTTAATTTTACTTTATTTTGTACTTTTACTTATCTTTTATATCAATCTCTATCAGATCTCATCCTTGCAAGTGACCGTGAAGGGATTGACAACCCCTTTTTCGTGTTGGGTGCAAGTATTTGTTTGTTTGTGCATGTGTATCTATTAGGGACTTGTGTGTTCCTCCTACTGAATTGATACCTTGGTTCTAAACTGGGGGAAATACCTATCTCTATTTTGCTACATTACCCTTTCCTCTTCAAGGGAAAAATCAACGCAAACTCAAGAAGTAGCACCCTCCATGAGCAGCAGCACCACACCCACGAGCAGGAGCCACATATCCACCATAGTTGTTGTTATCATCCTCCAAGGCACCGTCCACTGCAGCGTACACGGAATTTTCATCCCCTAGTTCCTCAAGTGGGTCAATAGGGTGGATTCGGTGTCTAAGCCTATCCCCACCTGCTGGAGGTTGCTCGTGAAACATCCTTCCAAGGTCTCGAACCATGTTCCGTAATTCCTGAAACTCAGCATGTGTGATCGGGACAACTTCTTCCCCTTGATCTTCTCTGTGAACACTCGATGCAGTTCCAGCCATGTTAGTAGGGCTAAAATGTGAAATAGGATAATTTTGTTGGAATCACACAACCTCACCTCTTACTCACCAAAATTCTTATGAGTTCACATCAGACTGTACTTCTCTCGGATGTGTTAAAGCGATTGAAAGACAGGGATCAAATAACTAGCTTCGGTTTTTGGTGGAGGTTGGTGGGGTAAACAAAAAGGGGCTTGTGCTAAAATCAAGTTGATGCAAACCAAGAAAATATGCGGATGGATCCGCTGAACCTTTGCACCAAGATTGAAAGAACAAACAACACACAAGCTTCTGAAATTTTTCTACCATGCTGAAACTTTTTGATCTTACACAACACTTTCTTTTTCTCTCTTAACTTTTTTTTTCTGGCACTCTTTTCTTTCTCTCTTTGATATTTTTTGCCACTTTTTTTTATCTCTTTTTCCAAAGCACAACAACAAAATTTGAAAACAACTGTGAAGATGAACTTGACGTAGATCTAAAAGATGAAGAACATACAAGATATGCAACAACAAGATCTCAGCACCAACAAGGCTTGAATTTATTTTTGTTGGGGCTTTAGACTTCTAGGACAGAAAATACAGCATGAAAAACACTCGATCGAAAGGGATGACAGCAATATAAACTCTAATAACAGATCCTACTGTGTGAACGAAGGATCTGATGCCAGGTGATAGGAGGAAACCTGATGAACGAGTTCACACCCAAGGGTGGCCTGATCTTCACGTTGTACTCTCTCCGTCCGGAAATACTTGTCATCAAAATGAATAAAAAGGGATGCTAGATGTATTTTAGTTTTAGATACATCCATTTTTGTCCATTTTGATGACAAGTATTTTCGGACGGAGGGAGTAGGATTGAATCGGGGAGGATAACTAGCTGCAAGAAACCGGGATAACTAGCTTTATACCTGTCAAGGTTGGATGCAACCCGTATGTTTGCGGATGGCTGACCGAAACTACAAGAACTCCAACCCGCTATCCAAACAATCACAGAACCACAAACTGGAACTAACCCACACAAAATGGCCGGAACCGTAGAGCACGAATTAGGGGGAAACAGAGGCTCCTTCTCACGAATCTGGATGAACTCGCAACAGCAAAGGTAGCAAGGATCTCTCAGATCTCTCTAGAAGTATTGCTACATAAGTTTGTAGCTAAATGGTTTGACAAAAGGTTCCTAACAGGATGGGGAAGATGGAGTTTTATAGCAGGGACTACCCACCTTAGCTAGGTGTGAAAATGGTTTCAAAAGTAAGCAGGTTTGCATGGCTTTCTTGGGGAAATAAGCAGTCAACTTTGAGAGTTGTTGAAGAGATCCTTGGAAATTCGTGAAGCCTTGACAGCCTGAACACCTTTCATGAGAATGACTAGAGCTTTTGACTCACAACTCTAAATGATGTGAGGTTTTTCGCATTGGAAAGTAAATTTGATGTAGCTTCTGGTGATATACCCATATGGCCCCGTATCTTCATCACATTGGTGTGGCACAACGAAACATCATAGATAAAAACCGACAGCATTAGCTTCACTTAAAACTTGTTTTCTCCAAACTTGTTCCTCCAAACCAGTTGCTGCAAGAGCTCATAGGTTGTTGGATTTCTTCCATGTGATACCTACGTTCAACCAACAACAATGGGGATGCAAGCATAGTTGTGTCAACATGGTAATATACGCATAGCAGAGATTATAACTTATTTAGCCCAGGCATGATAACTTTTGACCCAAAAAAAGTATTCAAAACATGCCAACATGGTATCTAGTTTGGAAGGCTCGCCGTGGAGGATTTTTTTTTGTGAAAATAGATTTTGGATCAAACAGGTGATTTGAGCTACAAACATTTTGAATTTTCAAAATAAAGAGAATCTACTATGACATTAGTTTTTTTTTTGCACTTTTAGTGCATTTGCACGTGTGGAGAAAGTCGGAAGAAGTCACTTTTATTCCCGGAATTTGCCTATTTAAACATTGTGGCAACTTATGTAGCATAGACGTGATAACTTGCATACCCTAAGCATGGTAACTTTTTACCCGAGAAGAAGTCTTCGAAATATACCAACATGAAATCTAGTTTCAAAGGTCTCGTCGCGACGAATCTTTTATGTGAAGACAATTTTTTCATCGAAACGATGGTTTGAGCTACAAAACATTTTGAATTTTGAAATTGGTGGAATATTTTGCTGATGTCAGCAATTTTTTATCATATTATTTTCAGATCTATATGTGAAGACCTTGCTGTAATTTATTTACCTTTACTTTATTTTGTACTTTTACTTATCTTTTATATCAATCTCTATCAGATCTCATCCTTATATGTGATCGTGAAGGGATTGACAACCCCTTTTTCGTGTTGGGTGCAAGTATTTGTTTGTTTGTGCATGTGTTCCTCCTACTACTGGATTGATACCTTGGTTCTAAACTGGGGGAAATACCTATCTCTATTTTGCTACATCACCCTTTCCTCTTCAAGGAAAAAATCAACGCAAACTCAAGAAGTAGCACCCTCCATGAGCAGCAGCACCACGCCCACGAGCAGGAGCCACATGTCCATCATAGCTGTTGTTATCATCCTCCAAGGCACTGTCCACTGCAGCATGCACGAAATTTTCATCCCCTAGTTCCTCAAGTGGGTCAATAGGGTGTAATCGGTGTCGAAGCCTATCGCCACCTGCTGGAGGTCGCTCGTGAAACATCCTTTCAAGGTCTCGAACCATGTTCCGTAATTCCTGAAACTCAGCATGTGTGATCGGGGCAACTTCTTCCCCTTGATCTTCTCCATGAACACTTAATGCAGTTCCTGCCATGTTAGTGGGGCTAAAATGTGAAATAGGATAATTTTGTTGGAATCACACAACCTCACCTCTTACTCACCAAAATTCTTATGAGTTCACATCAGACTGTACTTCTCTCAGATGTGTTAAAGCGATTGAAAGACAGGGATCAAAGAACTAGCTTCGGTCTTTGGTGGAGGTTGGTGGGGTAAACAAAAAGGGGCTTGTGCTGAAATCAAGTTGATGCAAACCAAGAAAATATGCGGATGGATCCGCTGAACCTTTGCACCAAGATTGAAAGAACACACAACACACAAGCTTCTGAAATTTTTTCTACCATGCTGAAACTTGTTGATCTTACACACCATTTTCTTTTTCTCTCTTAACTATTTTTTCTGGCACTCTTTTCTTTCTCTCTTTGATATTTTTTGCCACTTTTTTATCTCTTTTTCCAAAGCACAACAACAAAATTTGAAAACAACTATGAAGATGAACTTGGTGCATATCTAAAAGATGAAGAATATGCAAGATATGCAACAACAAGATCTCAGCACCAACAAGGCTTGAATTTATTTTTGGTGGGGCTTTGGACTTCTAGGACAGAAAATACAACATGAAAAACACTCGATCTAAAGGGATGATAGCAATATAAACTCTAATAACATATCATATTGTGTGAACGAAGGATCTGATGCCAGGTGATAGGTGGAAACCTGATGAACGAGTTCACACCCAAGGGTGACCCGATCTTCACGTTGTAGCTAGGATTGAATCAGGGAGGATAACTAGCTGCAAGCAACCGGGGTAACTAGCTTTATACCTGTCAAGGTTGGATGCAACCCGTATGTTGCGGATGGCTGACCGAAGCTACAAGAACTCCAACCCGCTATCCAAACAATCACAGAACCACAAACTGGAACTAACCCACACAAAACGGCCGGAACCGTAGAGCACAAATTAGGGGGAACCAGAGGCTCCTCCTCGCGAATCTGGATGAACTCACAAGAGCAAGGGTAGCAAGGATCTCTCAGATCTCTCTAGCAGTCTTGCTACATAAGTTTGTAGTTGAATGGTTTGACAAAAGGTTCCTAAGAGGACGGGGGAGATGGAGTTTTATAGCAGGGACTACCTACCTTAGCTAGGTGTGAAAATGGTTTCAAAAGTAAGCAGGTTTGCATGGGTTTCTTAGGGGAATAAGCAGACAACTTTGAGAGTTGTTGGAGAGCTTCTCGAAAATTCACGAAGCCTTGACAGCCTAAACACCTTTCATGAGAATGGCTAGAGCTTTTGACTCACAACTCTAAATGATGTGAGGTTTTTCGCATTGGAAAGTAAATTTGATGTAGCTTCTAGTGATATATCCATATGGCCCCGTATCTTCATCACATGGGTGTGGCACAACGAAGCATCATAGGTAAAACCAACAACATCAGATTCACTTAAAACTTGTTTTCTCCAAACTTGTTCCTTCAAACCAGTTGCTGCAAGAGCTGGTAGGTTGTTGGATTTCTTCCATGTGATACCTACGTTCAACCAACAACAACGGGGATGCAAGCATAGTTGTGTCAACATGGTAATATACGCATAGCAGAGCTTATAACTTATTTAGCCCAGGCATGATAACTTTTGACCCAAAAAAAAAGTATTCAAAACATGCCAACATGGTATCTAGTTTGGAAGGCTCGCCGTGGAGGATTTTTTTTGTGAAAACAGATTTTGGATGGAACAGGTGATTCGAGCTACAAACATTTTGAATTTTCAAAATAAAGAAAATCTACGATGACATTAGTTTTTTTTTGCACTTTTAGTGCATTTGCACGTGTGGAGAAAGTCGGAAGAAGTCACTTTTATTCCCGGAATTTGCCTATTTAAACATTGTGGCAACTTATATAGCATAGACGTGATAACTTGCATACCCTAAGCATGGTAACTTTTTACCCGAGAAAAAGTCTTCAAAATATACCAACATGAAATCTAGTTTCAAAGGTCTCGTCGTGACAAATCTTTTATGTGAAGACAATTTTTCCATCAAAACGATGGTTTGAGCTACAAAACATTTTGAATTTTGAAATTGGTGGAATATTTTGCTGATGTCAGCAATTTGAGCTACAAAACATCGAAACATGTTTGGAGGCATACGCATGCAGCATGTGCTCGTTCCTTTGTCCACGTCGGCCACTTTAAAGGAAGAACTCGCGAGCGGGATGAATCGAAGGGATTTACAAATTGTTCGGATATGTCGCTTATAAACATAGGGTAACGTTTGAACGTTATCACTGTCCTGTTTAAAAACTGAGGGAGTAGATATTTAACCAAGATAGATTAGCCTTCCATCCTGCTATTTTCACTGTAGAGCTGGGCTATAAACCACAGTATGTGATGTGATCCCTGATCGAAGGTTCGGATGCTGAAGCAAGCAAATAACACCACACCCGCAAACCTGGACTCAGATTTGGCAAAAGCTGGATTCACATTTGGCATCTTCCAGCTCCAAAGCAAAATCAAAATGCTTGTTGGTGTATCATGTGATTTAGTCATCTCAGCTGTTTAGCTTGTTGGTGTACCTCTTCCTCTCAAAATTCAACGAGTCTGACTCCTTTTACCCGGAACAGAGCAAGTTCAGTAGAAGCAGCAGCAGTACTCGTATTGGGCAGAGGAGAGCCGTCCGATGTGTTGTGTGCGGTGGATATGGGCCGGCTCCAAGCAGAGGAGAGGATGTCGCCGTGGAACAAAATGAGATGAGAGGCATTGCATTGGGTGGTGCTCTGCTGCTCGCCGGCATGGCGCTGGGTCTGGGATGCACCACGTCGCCCGCCAGCCAGCCACCCGACCCGAGCCATGTCCCTCCCTCCCAGCGCAGGTGGCCGAATCCAAATTCCAATCCAGCCCGCCTCATGCCGCCTCTTCCCCTTTCCACCGCTCCGCTGCCCCGTGCTTCTTGCCATGGCCGCCGCCTCGCCCTCACGCCGCCGGTGTGCGGCCGCGGCCTCGTGCGCGTCAGGGCGTCGGGGGATAAAGCCCAGCCGCCGCCCTCCAGAACCCAGATGATCATGGACAAGATTTCCTCAGCCGGCGACGAGGTCGGCGGCGCCGGCGGGGCCTACTCATACGACGCGCTCAAAAGGCTGGACCAAATCTGCTCCAGCATATGCTCAGCTCCCCTAGAAGTTTCCTCCTCCTCCAAAGCCCCTCCGCAAATCGTCACCCGCGTCCAAGGCCCGGCACCGGCGGCGGCTGCCGACCTCGGCGCGGAGACCTTCGACGTGCTGGTGTGCGGCGGCACGCTGGGCATCTTCATAGCCACCGCGCTCAGCTACAGAGGCCTCCGAGTCGGGATCGTCGAGAGGGGCGCCGTCAAAGGGAGGGAGCAGGAGTGGAACATCTCCAGGAAGGAGCTCATGGAGATCGTGCAGGTCGGCATCCTCTCGGAGGCCGAGGCCGAGCAGGTGGTCACCAGCGATTTCAACCCCAACCGATGCGGCTTCGAGGGTAAAGGCGAGATATGGGTGGAGGACATCCTTCACCTCGGGATTTCGCCGGCAAAGCTCGTGGAGATCATGAAAGGCAGATTCATTTCCTCAGGAGGAGAAATCTTTGAGGGGAAAAGCGTGTCGAGCATTTCGGTTCACGATGATCTTGCGGTGCTGCAACTGAGTGACGGTGATCGTCTGCGTTGCCGGCTCGTCGTCGATGCCATGGGCAACTTCTCCCCGATCGTGCGGCAGATCCGCTCCGGCAGGAGACCGGACGGACTGTGCCTTGTTGTCGGTGCCTGTGCTCGTGGGTTTGAGAAGAACACAACGAGTGATGTTATCTTCAGTAGCTCGTCAGTGAAGAGTGTTGGTGGAGATTCAGGAGGATCAGTGCAGCTCTTCTGGGAGGCATTTCCTGCCGGCTCCGGTCCGACTGATCGTACCACATACATGTTCACATATGTCGATCCGCAGTTCGGGTGCCCGAAGCTGGAAGAGCTCTTGGAGATGTTCTGGGATCTCATGCCTGGTTACCAGGATACAGTTCTTGACAACTTGGACATAAGGAGAGTCATATATGGGATCTTCCCGACTTACCGGGACAGCCCGTTGCCGGCCGCATTCGACCGGATCTTACAGGTCGGCGACGCCAGTGGGATCCAGTCACCCGTTTCATTCGGAGGGTTTGGGAGCCTGACAAGGCACCTCGGCCGACTGTCCAACGGCGTGTACGAAGCGGTTTCAGGAGATTTCCTGGATGCACAGAGTTTGAAGCTGTTAAACCCTTACATGCCGAACCTAAGCGCATCATGGCTGTTCCAAAGAGCAATGTCGACGAGGCCGGGGACTGACATCTCGCCGACATTTATCAATGAGCTTCTCTTTGCTAATTTCCAGTCGATGCAGAAACTTGGGGACTCGGTGCTACGCCCATTTCTCCAGGATGTGATACAGTTTGGACCCCTGGTGAAAACGTTGGGCCTGGTCATGATCAGCCGACCGCAGATTTTGCCTGAAATATTCAGGCAGGTTGGAGTTGGGGTCATCCTCAACTGGTCTGGCCACTTTGTGATGCTTGGTTACTACACCTTCCTTTCCAGCTTTCTCGGTCCGGCTGTTCGGCCCTGGGTTGAATCTTTGGCGCCGAGGGATAGATATCAATGGGAGCGGTATCTTGAAGCGTGGGAGTATGGAGCTGGCTTAGACTATCGCCAAGAGGAATGAAGAAGCTCCGGCCATTAAAAAGGAAGGAAAATACCATACTTACTTCCTTGGCAGAAAAACAGGGGAATTTGCTCGCTGGTTGGGACGATGATCAAGTCTCTTATTACTATGCTCCCCTTGAGAGATACACTTGCTGGGCTGAAGAACTGACTGAGGTGCTGCAATAATAAATAATAAAGTTTGTATATACCGTTCTGCATTGGGTTCATGCTGGTTGCATTTTCAAAAGCTGTGTCTGAAGCCGACGGTGCAGCCAGGACTAGAATTCTGAACCTCAGAAGCTGTGTCTGAAGCCAACTTTGAAGCTGTGTCTGAGGACTACTGGAATTCTGAAGCTCCTCTACATTGTGAGCTTCAGACTGAAGCTGAGAGCTGCCACTTTTAACTGACGCTCCTGATCATTGACAGCGCTTTGTATCCTACTCCCTCCGTTCCAAATTACTCGTCGCAGAAATGGATGTATCTAGAACTAAAATACATCTAGATACATCCATACTTACGACAACTAATTCAGAACGGAGGGAGTACTTTTGTGTTTGGGTCATCATATGTTTATAAGATTGCTATCATGTTTATAGAGTGTATGCTGGAAAATGCTTCTGTTGGCATTTTCTACAGGGAACTTATATCTGATACGCTTTTCTGGGTTGAAGAGCTGAGGTGCTGCAATAACAATAATCAAGTTTGTTATTACTTTGCTCCCCGAATAGGGAGGTGCTGCACAACACAATGCGGTTTCACAGAGCTGGGGTGATGTCTGTAATAATCAAGTCTGTTGTTACTAGTATGCTCCTGTTGTATGGAACGGTAACCACTGTGTTTTGGAATGGAAAATAATGATATTTATCATTCGAAAATATATATTACATTCTGCTTGGACCATGATGAATGGGTGGATATGAAATGTGGGATGCTTTGTGGATCCTTACCTGTCCTTTGGATGTTATGTTATATTTCTCCGTCAGAGATGGTGCTGAGGAGGCTGGGATAGTAAACCTGCAATGCAGTATGCATTTTGTTATGTTCTGGAGTTTAAGGGAGAGGCTACTGAAATTTGAAAGCTGTTCGGCCGTGCACTGTGGTCTGTGCTTTATCTACAAAGCGGGACGAGAGCCTGTTTCGTGAAATTTGAAAGTTGTTCGTTTTGTTTTTCAACTCTGGGTGAGTAGATGCACGTGCAGTCAGGCTGGGCACATTTGCAGAAGCTCTGTCTGAAATCAATATTAGGAAACGATGCAGCAGCGAGAACTGGAAATCTGAAGTCCATTCTGGATCCGAAATGGAACTATGTTCATTCACGATCCTGATTGCCGATGGGACCGACATGCTGTCACGCAGTTGGTCGGCCGGGCCCACGAGAGGAACACTCTCGCAAATTATGATGTAAGTAATCATAGTCAAACCTCAACTTGTGCTTAAATAAGTGTTACTAGTAGTAGTACTTAGTCGTTCCCTATTCAAATTTCCAAGAGCTATCATCTAGTTCCCGGTCAAACTCTTTGAAACCAAGTCACCTGTCTTTGCAAATTGCAAGTGTGCCTTATATGCATACCCAGTCACACGTCTTGATCTAGCTTCATTCTCCCTCAGCTCCATCCAATAAGTCAGCATTATGGCCACCGCCGGGACGAAGCCATCAACCATGCGCGCTGTCCAGACTCCAGTACAGCGGATACGGTGGCGGTGCCGCAGCACTCAAGGTCAGCTCTTGTTTCCGTCTTAATGAACATCAGAATGCATGATTTTTGTAGTGTTTACAAGTGAAACCATATGCAGCTTCATGCGAAGTTTGCAGCTAGTTGCAAGAGATCTGTAGCTTCAAAAGTTCAAATAGATCCTAAAACTTGTTGATGAATACTACCGAGTTTAATGATTCGGAGCCATGCAAACCTTTTGCCCTGGAAAGGGAGATAGAGTTAGAAGTTTTCTCAATCAAGAGCCATGACTTAGAATTTAGGACCTGTGAATGCAGTTGACTTCTCAAGATTAGGTACGACGTATGCGAGTGAAATGAAGGTTGACTTGGTTTTATTTCAGTACGTGGATATCCCTGTCCCTTCACCGAAGAAAGATTGAAGCAGCAAGTATAAATCCAGCGGATTGGAATATCCAGAAAGGCTTGCTACGTCCTTTCGTTCCTAAGTTCCCGTTTATTCCAGGTATTCACATATAAATTTCCGGATTTTCAAAAATAGATTACTTCACTAGTAGAAAAAGGGTCAAACGTGAAGCACATTAGTGCCGGTTTGAATTTGAGCCGGCACTAATGTGTACATTAGTGCCGGTTCCAACGGCTAGCCGGCCTGCTCTCATTAGTACCGGTTCATGGCGAACCTTTAGCACCGGTTCGTGCCACGAACCGGTACTAAAGTGAGTGGTGGCAGGATGTTGTCTGGTGGCAGGATGTTGTCAGTCCGGGACCCCTCCAGCACCTTTAGTACCGGGTCGTATCACGAACCGGTACTAAAAGTCGTCCTACATAGACTCTTCGTCCACCCGAGCTCGCTCTGTTCTTCCCCTTTCCCCTCTCCTCTCTATTCTTTCCCCTCTTCCTCTCAAGCTCATCACACATTTTGCCCAAGATTTGAAGGCCCCCATCCATTCAAATGATCACAAAGGTTAGCAACTCTTTCCTTTCATCTCTCATTGCTAGATTAGCTCGTGCAATACTTTATATAGTGATTGATTTTTGAGTTTAGTAATTTGGGAGGAATTATATATATGTGCTAGTATTTGATTTATATGCAATTTGAGGTCAAAAATAACACTTAGTTTGCATATGTAGGTGTGGTTTACTTAGTACCTTCTAAATCTCCGTCGTAACCACCGTCGATCGCTCGCAACGTCCCGTCGCCGGCACCACCTTGTGGTGAGCCTCTTGTTCATGAAGTTTTATATAAAAAATGATGTTTGTGTGATTTGGATATATAGTTACTCGTATAATTATCTTACCCATACGTT
>NW_024115238.1:0-9005 GCF_003073215.2 Triticum urartu
ACCGGTGCGTGCTGACCGGGTGCTAAAGTGGGGGGCCTTTAGTGCCTACATTTTAGTGCCGGTTACCAAACCGACACTAAAGGGCCTTACGAACCGGTGCTATTGCCCGGTTCTGCACTAGTGCTTGTATGCCAGACTTTCGCTTTTGTGGTGAGAATATTTCCCATGGACTTGATTGCAATTCGTTACGGAATGGTTTAGCTAAGAGGGGGGGTGGGGGGTCGTATGAGACAACATGAGAGTTAAGGGGGAAAAAGACCCGGTCTCATTTATAGTAATTCATGACTGGTCAAATCTTTGCAATGGTATTACATTTTTCTTTTTGGCACGTACCATATCTAATTTTGTTGGTAATAACAAAATGAAAGATTTGTGTATACTTTGTTATCATGAAATGGCAATCTAACCACTCATTTCCCTGCCTACCAATGAAACAGTAACCGATGTTGCTGGAGAGGTTGTTGAGGTAGGCCCTGCGGTTACAGAATTGAAAGTCGGTGACAAAGTTGTGTCCAAATTAGTCTTCTAGGTAATTCAGAAAGTTCCAATTTTAACAATTCATTTTATGTTATTGTACATATCGATCATTCATGACACAAGGTATGTAATTACAGAAATCTGGTGGCCTCGCTGAGTACGTTGCAGCATCCGAGAGCATCTCTGTCGCCCGCCCTGCCGGAATTAGGGATGGCAATGGGTACCCATTACCCGCGTACCCTGTGGGTAAAAACCCTATTAGGGTAAGGGTATGGGACAAAAAATTACCCATGGGTACTTAAATGGGAAAATATCATACCCATCGGGTAGAGAGGGTACGGGTATGAGATCGTATAACCCATGCCCGTGTACCCATGTACCCATCTAAAATGTTAACATGTGGGTTTCCGTTAATATCCCAATGTATTGATTTCCCCTCTTAATCACGCTAGGTAAAAACTCTAATGTGTATTCAAATTATCTCTATAATTTATCATGATTTTGTGAACTTAAAGTGTATGCATATGTGTTGTTATTTATGATTATGTGTTGTTATTTATCATTTTTATATGTCACTTTATAGGAAAGTATTGTTGTTTATGAGAATATGTTGTTGTACATTGTTGTTTAAAATGTGTTGCTATTAATAATTTATGATTATATGTTACCTTTTACAACTACTTTCTACTCAATTGATGTGCTGTAAACACGGGTATTTTTACCCACGGGTATCCATATACCCTGTTGGGTGACGGGTATGGGAAAAAATTGTACCCTTGACGGATATGGGTATGGGTGATGGGTAAACTCAGGGCGGACAGGTAAGGGTATGGGGTAGCTCCACCCGTACCCATACCCGGCGGGTGCCATCCTTAGCCGGAATATCCGCTGCTGATGCCACAGGGCTGCCCCTCGCCGGCTTCACTGCTCTGCAGGCCCTGAGGGCCATTGGGACCAAGTTTGACGGCACCGGCAGCGGCGGCAACATCCTGATCACCGCAGCATCAGGTGGCATCGGCACTTATGCTGTTCAGCTGGCCAAGCTCGGAAACCACAACGTCACAGCCACCTGTGGTGCGCGCAACCTGGAGGTTGACGCGAACATCGGTGCCGATGAGGTGCTTGACTACAAGACCCCGGAAGGTGCAGCACTGAAAAGTTCTTTGGGCAAGAAGTACGACTACATTGTGAACATCACGAGCGATGGCAAGTCGTCGGCCTTCAAGCCGGCCCTCAACTGCCCTGGCAGAGTTGTCGACATAGCTTCCAACTTTTGGAACTTCGTCACATCAATTCTGACATTTTTCTCCAAGAAAAAGCTATCCATTATGATCGTGTCGATGGAGAAGGAGGACTTGAGGTTCCTGCTTGACCTGATGTAGGAAGGGAAGCTCAAGACAGTCGTCGACTCACGGTACCCTTTTGAGATGGTAGCTGATGCGTGGGAGAATAGCATGAGCGGGCACGCAACAGGAAAGGTCATTATTGAGATGTGAAATTCATGCATATGATCCTTTATTGCAAACTAGAGTATTAGCAAACGCATCCACAATAAACGTTTTAATCATCTACTCCTTCTGCCTCAAAATATAAGACGTTTTTTGACACTGTTCAGTGTTAGAAATATGAGCAATTTACCAAATGATTTTGTTAATAGAAATATTAAATAAAACATGACTAATATAACATGGATAAAAGTAGTCATGCGATCTGACAGAGAGAAGGTAAATAACATCTTCATATATGAACCACAACCAAACATGTCTAAAGCAGATAATAGAACAGGTTGCATAAATGGCGTAGAACGTAACATATGTAGGACAGACACTAGAGCAAAGAACAGCGAGAGGACCTCTAACAGAAAGAGCAAGAACACGTATGGGACAGCAGCAGCAGTAGCACTGGACTTGGGGTCGGTGTCCTCGCCAGCCATGTCGTCGAGAAGGTTGTCGGCGTCAGGGAAGAAATCATCATCGGGGAAGTAGTCGTCGGAGTCCGGGGCGTCCGTGACGAAGAAGTCAGTAGTCGCGCTGAGCAGTCCCCAAAAACCTTATCACCCTTCTCCCGTACAAGACTCAAAAGGTGCGGTTCCGGAGGCCTGCTATCCCGACCTGCGGTGCACGCCGCAAGCCGGGATGGGGAAGAAAGTAGCAGCAGCGCAGTGCTCAGGAACTTGTGGCGAGAGAAAGAAGAGATTCTGGTGTGTCTCTCTGAGAGGAGCGACCTCCCTTTTATAGGCGCAAGAGAAGGAGACGAGAGGCTGTGCTGGGAGCTGAAGAGAACGAGGGAGACGAAACGAAAAGGCAGCAGGCGAAGAGGTGCGCCGTTCGTATGCAATCTCCACTACGGCAAAACGTTTCAGCTTCCGCGTGACCTTTCGTATACACGTCGTGCGTGGCAAAAATTTAGACATTGGCTCATTCCCGCAACCCGCGGCGCGTCGTGATGAGGCGAGGCGAGGCGTGGCGAGGCGGAGGAGGAGCACACATGGATGTCCCTCTTGTTCTCATCCTCATACATGTGGAGAAAGAGCCTCCCTTATAAAAAGGTCCAACTCCCTCTAAACTAGCAATGTGGGACTAAACTTTAGTTCCACCTCTTGCCTTGCGTGAATGGGCTGTGTGGGCCTCTAGGATTTATTAGGAATTTCTAAAACTGCTATTGGGCTAGGCCCAAAATAGACAAAATTTCAGCATTCGATGCCAAAAACGTCTTATATTTAAGGGAGAAGGGGTATTACTTTATCTTGTAAAAGTCCACATGGTGTAACAGCACATTTAGTCTAGAAGTCATGTAATGTTAATCAATATTTATTATTACTATCATAGTTTTTTTCTTCTTCCATTGTAATAAAAAATATCAAACAAAACCTAAAGAACACAATAAATTTTAGGCATGAAGTTTAGCTTACTAGACCCAATTTATTTACTATAGAACTTGTATTAGAGTTTACATCAACCACCTATCCTTCGATTTAGTAAAGTTTCATGATCGGACTATTTGTCAACAATTTATTCGCGTATGGGTGCAATATTGGCCCATCCACTCATTGGCCCATCCACTCTGACATTAACATTTCCCTCCAATAATGTTAGTTATATGCACTAGAGGCAATCACAAAGATCATTATATTTCATTGCATCCTTGATTTATTAAATATTCATTGAATAATGTAATTTGTATTAAATGGGAAAGTATGTGATATTCTAAAGTAATCCCTCGGAAACTGATAAAGCATATATGAGAGTTATTTACCCAAAACCACCACACTTGGGGCTAGGGTAACCGGTCAGTACCACATTTAAGCCATATCACAAAAAACCACCAACTCTGGGACTAATCGGTACCGCGGAGCACTGACTGGCCATTTTAGCCGCGGAAACAGCGAAACCGACATGTCAGGCCCACCTGTCGGGTCGACGTGGCGCGGGCTGATGGACGCCGTTAGACGGAGGGGGGCAGCCATTTCCGCGCCCGTGTATTAGTGGGCCGTGAGGGTCGCTGGTCGGACCAGACCGCACCAGAGCACATCCGACCCCTCTGTCTCGACCTTGACGACCGCCGCCGCCGTCCGCCGGTCCGCCATGGTTTCTTGGAGCGAGGGGTCAAGCTCTTCTTCTTCGGACGACGAGTCAGTGACTAGCCAGGTACGTTCATTTGGGGATTCCAACATTTAGGGTTAGGGTTCTTGAGTTGGGGATTTCTTACCAAGACGCTGATTTCTTCAATCTCTTTGGTTTTAAGCTTCCTAGGATTATCCCATGCTATGAATGGAGTGGCATTGCTCATGAGCTCTCCTCTCACTGTCTGCATCGCGAGCCTTGCCTCAGTCTAGTAGCATTTGAATCTACGGACACTGGCCGACGTTTTCTTGCTTGCGCTGAGGAGAAGGTATGTTGGTTAGTACTGTATTTAGTTAACCTTAGTTAGTTTTTGCTCCATTCAAATGCCAGAAGGAAATTTTGCTCTGCTTATTAGTGTGAACAATTGTCAATGCCCATAGTTGGATTTAATTATGCTCTGACAGTAGTAAATTATGCTATGCCAGTGTAATTTGCTCCAAATAATTACGTAGTGTACAACATTGTTAGTGCCAGTAGGAAATTATGCTATGGCAGTGTAATTTGCTCAAATAATTAAGTAGTGTACAACATTGTTAGTGCCAGCACTAAATTTTGTATTTATTAATGACAACATATATTTATTTTATATGCTGTTAAAAGTGACAAAAATTTCTTATTGACAACACATATTAATTTGATAGGCTTTCTTAATTGTTTGTGCATTTAAATGAACACAATTTCTTACTGAGAACATCTCTTGTGTAGTATGATTGACAATATTTTTTCTGAATTATAGGCTGAACTAAAGTGCAACTATCTGGAATGGATAGACCCTGAGTGGTCAGTGGCTTTGCAGTTCTGCCTAACTGAATTGTGGGGCATGTATGACAAAGAAATCAATGACAGGCTGAGAGACAATGTTCAGCTTGGTGAACAGAATTACAAAGTAGTTGGAGAAAAGAGGAAGATAGAAGAAGAGCTGAGATTTTTCAAACTTGATTTTGCAAAAATGGTTGCTGACAAGGAGGATGCTATTACCGAGCTGGGCAATACTAGGTTGGCTCTCAATGATCTGAAAGAGGAGATGGAGAAGAAGAAGCTGGCAGACCATGGTTGCACAAACCTACATCAGTTACTCAGGGCAAAGGCAGAGAAGTAGAGGGACAAGCTTGTGGTAGAGAGAGACCAAGTGCTCACAGAGAGAGACCAACTAAAGGAAGAGAAGAAAAAGCTAGAGTACATCATCTCTGATTTGCTGAAACAGAAGCATGGCTACAAGGACAAGATCAAGAAGTTGAAGGAGATCTGTGATGAATTTTAATTATGTAATGTGGCATTGTACTGGTGTAGTTGTGCTCTATTGCACTGAATAATCAACCCTACTAGAAGTGCACTGTACTGTTGTAATGGTTACATTTGTACTGAATTATGCAGTTTATCTGCAAGTCTAGAATTTGAACTTATGGCATGAATTTGAACTTAATTTGTAGTGCTATCTCCTGTATCATATTGAGTACTCTATTATATTTACTTCACTCCAGGTGAAACTGGTGTGATAGTCAAATTATTGTGCACAGAAAAATTTGAAATACCAGTAACTTATGGAATGAGTATACCAGGAACTTTCTGGCATTATTATTATGCACATAATGTGATGATCAGGGAGTGCAAACAACATAGCAGTACAGAGTAAATGTAGCAGTGCAAGCACATAATTATAGATAGGTACATGATGATTGAAGCAAGCCAACATAGCAGTACACAAGAATAATAGATAGTAGTTCCTCATAGCATAAAACCAAGATCCATACATAGGTTTAGCATAACATTACACAATAGTAGTTCATAGTGGCACACATAGGTTCAACACAGCATTACATAAGTTCAAATTTAGTCTTGGCATAGATAAAGTGCTGTAGTGCCTGATGGAGCACACATGCACTTGGATACATAGTCAAACAAGAACTCTCAGTAGTTCCCACTGGCATAGAAGTACCCGTCCATCCTTTTGCTCATGTATCTTGCCCTTTTTGGCCTATTTCCTGTTGGCTGGCTAGTTGAAGCTTCTGCAATAGTTCTTGGAGGATTGAAGCTTCTTGCACCTGTTTTTGCACCTCTCCTTGCAGCAGTAGTACGAGCACCAAAAGGAGAAGAATTTGCAGCTCTAGCAGATGAACCAGCAGCTCTAGCAGATGTAGCAGCAGCTCTAGCAGATTTGCCCCTTGAAGCAGCAGCAACAGATCCCCTTGAAGCAGATGTAGAGCTTGCACCCCTAGGAGTTGTTGTACCAGATGTTGAGCTTCAACCTTGCTTCCATGCAGGGGCTGTCCTGTTTTCCTGCAATTATTTTTGTTGGATAAATTTCAGTGATACTTAATGAGTGATGAGATAGAGAAGGAAGTCAAAAATAACATACCATGTGTTTGTTCTTCCTGATTTGCAGATCTGGCCTCAATGGCTTTGCACAACTTGTGTATTTGTGGCCCTGCATCTTGTAGTTACTACAAGTTATTGTAGCCATCCTTGATGTCTGCTTTGCTTGAGGAGGCTCAAACCTGCCTTTCTTCCTTTTCTCTTCTGCTGGTCCCTTCTTGTCTTCTTTGAACTGAGGTGGGTCAATGTCAGGAGTTGCAGTTTTCACCCAACAATCAGGACCAGGAAATGGGTAAATGATAGGCTTGTATGACTCCAAGTACATAGCCTTTTTGAAGAAAATATTTACATGGCCTCTGGTAGTTGTTTGGACCTGTAGATGGCAGAACAACCATGGTTGCAAGGAATTCCAGAGATGTTCCACTTCTTACAACCACATGTTTTCAGATTAGTGTCAACAGAGTAGGTCTTATACCCACTACTCACTTGGAAAAGACCTGGTCCGGCTATCAATGATTTGCAGTCCCTTGCATATCTCTTGTTCATATCTAACCTCTCAACATAAGTTGGTGCAATTTCCCATCTTGAAACTAGTCCACCCTCTCTCTTTTGCTGATACCTTACCAGAAGTTTGTCCTTGATCCCATTGATCATGGTGACAATTGGCTTGTTCCTTACATCAAGTATGTACTTATTAAAAACTTCACTTAAGTTATTGACAACCAGATCAGTTTTGCAGTTAGTATCCATTGCATGTCTTGACCAAGCTTTTGGAGGAATCCTTGACATCCACTCCCAAGCAGGCTTGCACTCAGCCTTCATGCTCTCCATTGCCAACTGAAAGTCATGTTCAGTGTAAGCATATGCAGCTGCATCCATGCATTTCTTCAAGTCTTCTCCTCTGAATCCTGCTCTCTGAAAGTTGGCATAAATGTGCCTCACGCAGTACCTATGAGGGCAGTTGGGAAAGACTGCTGTGACTGCATTCAACAGACCCTGCAAAGGATTTTGAATTTGTTAAAATGAAATAAATTATCGAAACAAGGGTAGGTGGGAGGTTGGTTGGGCTATGGTGGCCCATAAGGGTCACCCTAGGCTACCTTGACCGAAGTGTTGACAAGATGCGTTACCACTCGACACATGCCAACAAGGGTAGGTGGGAGGTTGGTTGGGCTATGGTGGCCCATAAGGGTCACCCTAGGCTATCTTGACCGAAGTATTGACAAGATGCGTTACCACTCGACACATGCCAACTAGGGTAGGTGGGTTAAAAGAAAGGTTGTTTAGGCTATGGTGGCCCACCCTATTGACCTAATTGTCGACAAGATGCATCACCACTATACACATGCCAACTAGGGTAAGTGTTCAACAAATTAATGAACTAAATACACTAAATGCAGAACTAATTAGACTAAATACACTAAATGCATAACTAATTAAACAAATTAATGAACTAATTAGAGTACTAATTTAGGGACAAGTGAAGATGTAGATGAACTCACCTTCTGTCTATCAGACATGAATGTGTACTTCCCAAATTTTCCCTCTTCAGTCCCTCCTAGGGCATACTTGAGTTGAGTCAAAAACCATGACCAATTTGGTGTGTCTTCAACTCCAACCACTCCAAATGCTATGGGGTACATATTGTTGTTTGCATCCCTTCCAGTAGTAGCTAGTATTTGTGCCCCACTAGTTAACTTAATGAAACAATCATCTAGGCCTATGAATGGCCTGCATCCATTCAAAAATCCCTCAACACATGCATTCAAACAGAAAAAAAGACCATGAAACCTTGGTCCTGCAGTTGGCTTTTCTCTTGTTTTTCCACTCACAGTACTGACAATGCATCTTGATCCAGGATTTGTAGCCTTCACAGTCTCCAAAAAATCTCTCAGCCTCTTGTATTGCCTCTTGTGATCTCCAAGCACAATCTCCTTTGCTTTCCTCTTTGCTCTCCATGCCATCGTCTTGGGCACCTCAACACCAAACTGCCTCTTTACCTTGTCAACTATAGCAGGTACAGTAGTGTTGGGGTCTGATCTGATAGTTTCAAGCATTTTCTTGCCAAGCCACTTGGAGCTGATCCTTGTCTTCTCAGATTGGGTGGGACATGTGTCCTCCAATACCATCTTCTTAATGTAGAAAGTGGGCTCATTACTGATCTTTGCTGCAACCATGTGGAACTGACAGCCCTCTCCATCACAACACACTATTACCCTATCACTGCAGTTTCTGTGATATTTGTATCTTCTAAGTTGTTTCATGCAAATTCAAAAGAGCCTCTCTAAATTGGTACACATCTCTGAAACAAAGCCTAAGCTGGAATTGCTGCTCTGGATGCAGCCTGCCCTCATCATACCAGACCCTAGGTGGTCTTTTCTTAGCTCTGCTCTTTCTACCAGAGGGGATTATAAAAGACATAGGTTCATTGCCATCATCATCGGCTTCAAAGCATGTATCATCCTCTTCTGAAGATGGATACCAGTCCTCATTCATGCTTCTGTTAGCACTAGAGTGGGACCTATTAGTAGGCCCATGAAGGAAATATGCCCTAGAGGCAATAATAAAGTTATTATTTATTTCCTTATATCA
>NW_024115239.1:0-13820 GCF_003073215.2 Triticum urartu
AAGCATCAGAGATGGGGGGAGGTGAAATAGCAGCAGCAGCAGAGGAAGAGGATGATGGAGTGCCGTAGGACCGTGGTCATCTCTGTGACTCACTACAGGAATTGAAGTTCCGTAGCTGCAAAGAGCTGGTCCTGGTGGAGGATGGCTCCAAGCCTTGCGATTCCTCCAGAGATTAACAATACTGTGGTCCCCAAAGTTTCTATCCACCTTCTTCTTTTCCTGTCACATTTTCCCTTCCTCCCTGCAGTTTCTGGTTCTTAGGGGGCATATGGAGGGCATGGGGACACTGGAGCCCCTCTCAAACCTCTCCTCTCTCACCAGATTAGAATTGTATGATTGTGGAGAGGATCTGAAATGTCAGGGCTTGTGGTCTCTCCTTACCACCGGGGGCCAGCTCAACGAATTAGCTGTCATGCACAGCCCTAGATTCTTTGCTGATTGGGATCCCAATCCCAGACGGGCTTTGGAAGATGCTGAGGGAGGTGAAGAGCAGCAGGCACAGCTTGTTTCATCCACACTGCGTGAGCTCAGGACAGATGACGTGGCAGGACTTCTTGCTGCACCCGTCTGCAGCTTCCTCTCTTCCTCCCTCACCAAGCTGGAACTTATTGGGAATTGGTGTGAAGGGATGGAGTGGTTCAGCAAGGAGCAAGAGGACGCCCTTCAACTCCTCTCCTCCCTCCAGGAACTAGTGTTTAAGTATTTCGAGGACCTTCAACAACTCCCTGCAGGGCTGCGTAACCTTACCAGCCTCAAGATATTAGCAGTCAAGTTCTGTCCAGCCATCTCGTCATTGCCCAGCGATGCCCTCTCGGATTCACTGCAAAAGCTACATGTCTACGGCTGCAGTGAGGAGCTGAAACAGCAGTGCAGGGGGCTGGAGGGAACCATCCCCGAAATCAAAGGACATCATTGACTACTGATCCAAGGTAACACAAACATATTTTTGTGTGTGTGTGTTTTCCTAATAACATATAGTTTGTTCCCATCCACTATGCAGGACGATGCCTTGGAGTTCCCTTGTACATTCTTCTAGCCTTGTAGAGCTCTTCCCTTCCCATTCAAACACATGCATGACTGATTGGCCCTGATCTGGCTGTGGTGTTCCTTCCTGTACTTAAATCTGGTAAGTACATCAAAACCAGAACTTTACTCCTGCTGTACTAGATCTTTCACCACAAACTAATAACAACAATATTTGGGGATTTTTGGTGGACAAGTCTACATTCTACTAATACCAGGTATTCTTGCATCTGTCATAACTGTTGTTGTTTAACGAAATTTAATGGTGTATAGGATCTTCAGAAGAATAATCGGCATAGCATATCAGTGCACGTGTGGAGCCAGTTCAGATCATAAGCAATAGTAGCAGTCTCAAGGTAATGCATTGCAGGGCATGTGCGATTTTGAAATTGTAAAATTCCACTATGGCACTAAGGTGCATAATCACAGCCTATTTATAAATAACACTAGTTTGTTCCATCTCGGTACAACATTAATATGTAAATTACCTTTATTAACAGTGAATCGGGATGTCGATTAATGCTGTGCCCACAACTATTTACATGTGAAACCTGCCGTGATGGGACTGCAAGTACCTTGCCGTGGTATATTTTTACCTATTTCAGTCAGACATGCATGTACTGTCAGTAGCTAATCTCAGTTATGATGTTTGCTCCGTTTTGTAGATGAATCTCCTCGGAAGCAACAGATTGAGTTTGCGGAAAGGTGTGGTTGACTGAGGCAGTCTTCTTCCACTGCAATAGCCACACGCGAATGGTGCTGTTCGGTGGATGCAGTTTTAACTTCCAACTGTTCCTTGTGACATCCTTGATACCTTGCCCCTCATTCTATTCTTCCTCGGGCGCAGTGTACCAACCAAATCCGTCCAAGCGCACACTGGCCGCCCAGGAATTGCTGCAGAACACATTGTCAAGTTGTTGCTGCAGAAAGATTTTTCGAAGGTCAGTTTTGTGCAAGAAAAGTATAAGGGTCAGGTTTAAATATTCAGATCTGCTTCATTTTACCTAAGCCCCAAATACCACAAGATGCAGCTTATTATCGAAAACTTGCACTGCAAAGGTAACAAGGGATTATTCATGTCTGCTCTGAGTACCAGAAGAGGGACATAATTAGCTATAATTGAATGGCTGGTCGAATTTTGCAGGTGTGACGACTGGAGAAAGACCTGCTCCATGACTCCAGCAGGGTGTGCTTAAAACACAGCAGAGGTTCATTCATGCGCGGTAAATAGGCCCCAGCGAACTGTAACTCTGCAAGATAGCTACATGTTCTTATCAAATTAATTGACTTGAAAACATTCAGAGTCGGCTGCCAAGGAGGGTGATGAGTTACTTGCAACTGGTCCCCGTAATATCTGAAGCCATGCTAAGGAAGAAACAGCAGAAACACAGCCCAGGCTAGAAGAAGCAATGAGTAGGTCCATATTGTGTGTACGATGGTTAGTATTTCGGTCATTTAGTATTAGTGTAGGCTTTGTAGCACAAAATATTTTGACCCTGACCGGCAGAACCATGGCAATTGCTTACACATTCATCTCTTTCAGGAACAACGAGACTGCATCTTCTAAAGAAATCGACACTTGTCATGTTGTTAACTGAAGAAATCGACACCCAGCTGTTGGCGCCAAACCAGGCGCAGTGTCGACCATCCGATCTTCATCTAACGGCGACTTACCGCCTCGCCCCGAGTTACCGGCTCTGAAGACTGGAGCTGTCGCTATGGAATTACCTACTGCGGTCTCCTTGTTGACCTGCCTTACACTATTTGAATTACCTTCTGCTGTCGCTATTTGAATTACCTTGTGCGTTAAAGGTTACCCTTTCCAGTGGTTGTAATGGGTATAAAGCCCCGGATCTGAGAGCCCTGGGGCTCATCTTCCTGAACTTGGCGCATGTCCTATATTCGCTATATTTCTCTTGGGGTCATCCTCTGAATTCACCTACTTGGGTACTTCGTGTGATCTGCGAGTGATTTAGTTTTGTGAACTAGTTGTTCAGCGCTCCTGCTTACTGGAGCACATGGCGTCGATCATCACCAGGTTAAGGCAGTGAAGTCCCCAAGATTCACTTGCACATATTCCTGCATTCGTCATAACTGTTATTGTTTAACGAAATTTAATGGCGTACAGGATGATGTGAGGGATTCACTTGCTGCTCAACTATTTACATCAGAAACTTGCCTAGCTAGTGATGGAAGTGTAAGCTGCTCACTCTGACTGATCTTGTACAGCCTCAGTTATGATGTTCCTTGGTTTTGTAGATCAACCGCTCAAGGCTAGCGAAAGAAGTGGCTGTAGTTCGCCCAGTATGCCTCCCAAGTCATGCACCCAATATGTCGTGGCTCTCCACGGTGCTGACATTGGCGTATGGCACTTCTTGGCTCACTGTTGAGAGGAATATCATGATCAGGAAACTCAGGTTGCAGTCACGAGGCCATACCAAGATACAGTTTCCTGGTAAGAATTATGTTAGTTTCGCAATAATGCACTGGAGAGATAGCTTATATCAATTATAACCGGCTGCAAAATGTTTCAGAGTCGGCGCCAGGGAAGGTGGTGAGTTGCATTACAACAAGTCCGCGGAGGAAGAGTTATATATGCAGATACAGATGCAATATGCTTGCTGGATCCATGCTCGGGGAGAAGAAGCTGACACATTGGCTGGGCTAGCAGAAGTGTAGCCTGCAGCCAGGCGGTATATCTGAAGCAGACATATTCTTGCTGCAACAAGTGACGTCGCTCAGACTGACTTAATTTGCTGCCATGGTTTGTATTTTCCTTCATTCAGTATTAATGTATTGCGAAGTATTCAGACCTTGGCCGGCAGAACCGTGCCAAGCACTTACACATTTCATTTGCCGATGCTTTGCCAGCCGATGTAACATGGAATGGAAGGTACCCTTCCCTGCCTGCTGGCGAAATGGTCAGCTTTGTTCTTGAGCCTGCTTATCCAGTCATGATCCTGGGAGATTTGTAAGCCGTTGTTGGCTTTATGTGGAGATGAGAAGACGTGGAGGGAAGCCACTAGCTGTTTGGCAAACACTAGCCGTTGTTTCAGTCGTTGAGAGGATTCGATGAGGTACTCCAGCAATGGGTGTGCCTAAAACACCAGAGAGGAGAGCATGCATTCATGCAAGGTAACCGACTTGAAAACGTTTCAGAATTGCCATTGCAAGAATTACACACATATTGTTATCAGGTTAACCGACTTGAAAACGTGTCAGGATTGGCTCTCGAGGAGAGAGGGTGATGAATTGACTTGCAACAGGTCCATGGAGTAAGAGTTATGCAAATATGCCTGCTGGAGCCATGCTAAGGAAGAAGAAGCAGAGCGAAACATTGGCTAGGCTAGCAGAACAATAGCCTGCTTAAATAGACACATACTTCACCTCAGTTACCAATTTTCTCTCGCCGGTCTAATTCATGTACGTGTGTTGTTTCTTGTTACGGTGTCGTTGTGTGCAAGAATGGATTTGGGTGCTCTTGGTCCATCACAAAAACAGAGCTTAATTAGTTTCAGCGATTGATGCGAAGGTTGGCTGCAGTTCTTTCTTTCTTTGCATCCAGAGAATTTTACAGCTATACCATATACGTACGTACGTATGTATGAGACGCAGAGTTTGGAATTTATTCCGTACCTGATGATGAAGTATATATGAGTTGCATTACATTACACAGGTGGGCTTCTTCTATTGCTGCTGCTAGCCAAAATCTCCAAGGCCAGCGTGAGAGTAGCCTATTTATTTCTCCTCCTACGTACTGTGGTGTCAGTCAACTTGTTACAGACAGACAGACAGAGCTATGTACAAATCTCCAAGACCATCATGAAGAATGCCGTCAAGTTCGATGTCGATGCCGCGGGCTTTCAGAGCGGCGAGCGCAGGTTCCGTGATGCGCAAGCGGCCACCATGGCGGAGTGGTGCGGTGTGGTGTATGCCATTGCCAAGGGCCTTTGTCCTGGGGTCTGAATTTAGCGGTTCGGTTCTCTGATGACCCATTTTATCGATCGTCCTTGAGAGCGATTCGGCGACTGTACGTGATCAACAACATCCGCTTGACTGCTACTAACTTCTCGGGCCTTTCTGGATATCAACAAGCTTTGCATAATTTATTCAGGGTTTTTTTTTTGAGACAACCATAATTTATTCAGGTGATGCACAAGAGAGTACAAGCCGGAGAGAAATAGCAACTGGGCTGCGCGCGCACGAGATAGCAAAATCCTCCCAACTCAAATGGTGTGGATGAACATGGCATGTCTTTTTTGCCTTGACTTGACTTGAAAAACATTACAAAAATCATCTGCCTGCGATGAATTGACCGTCGATGGTTGGTATCGGTATATGGCCAAGTATTCGGAACCGTGTATTGTCGTTTGCTGCTGCTTTGCCTTTTCTTCTCAGCAAAGGAGGGTTGCTCATCTCATCTCATCCCATCAGGCCTTGAGTTGTTGTACTTGGCCGGCCCAATTAGTGATCCTGCATTTCATCCGACGGAATTTGGCCTGGTTTTTTTACTTTCGGGGAAATGTTATATTTAATATAAAGTAATTAAATTATATTTCTAAAGCTTAAAAAAACAGTTTAAAATTGTTGAGTTATAATACGTTCATGATTTTTTTTTAAATCACAAATTTGAAAAAATGCCCGAGAATTTAAAAATTATCACTAAAATTTAAATAATGTTTTTGAGATTGAAAATGTTCGAAAAATCATTCTAAATCAATTTTACAATAATACTTGAGAAATATGAAAAACAAATGTTCCACTTGTCCGCGTCTATCCTCGAAATCATAAATCATGTGTTACAGGGAGTCTTGTATTTGCACAAGTGCTCGCTCTACCGGATTTGCTGTTTCTCGCCCAGAAACGATACGTCTCATTTCCCGCAAACAAAAAACAGACACATCTCGATCACGTGCTGAACCATTGGATGTAATGCGTCGTGATTTGTGCGGGGATGAACAGACGTTCAATTCGTGAGTGTGGAACGTTTTCTTTTAGTTTTATCTCTGTACAAACACTATAGCAACGTTGCGAGCTTGTCGTACTGCGCCGATGCAAAGCGCCGACGACTCGCGTGTTACACTCATTGTCGTAGTTGCCAATGACAATCTGTCCCGACCCTGTGGTAGATGTAGGGGGGCTACATGGGCCGGCCCAAATAGCTTCATACTTTTTAATCTGGACACGATGCGACGTTCATACATACGCACATATACTCATTTCTATGAGCGCACGCACGCACGCACGCACACCGTATCTCAATGAGCACATCCGAAAGACTAAGCCGGCTTATCATTTTAAGATTGACGAAGTCATCGCAAAAGCATTCATACTCGACAGAACGTCTTCTCTCACTGAACGCACATCGCTGGAAGGCCTGAAATAAATATAGCACCAATGTCCAGTCTAAGAGTTCAGCTCTGTGGGCTAGGGATACCACTGTCCTCCTAACCATCCATCCAACCACAGATTGGTTCGCAAATTTGTTCATGTTACGAAATAAATATACATATATAAATAAATGTTCGTACATGTGAAAATTTGGTTCGCCATGTATTTTGAAAAAAAGTCCATATGTTTTAAAAGAGTTTATGTATTTTGATTTTTTTTGTATTTCAATAAAATGCTAATGTGTTCAAAAAGTTAGATGTTTGTAAAATATTTATGGTTTCGAAAAAACATCATTTTTGTAGAAAGATTCATGCATGGCTCAATTTACTTTCATAACAATAATAAAATGTTAGCATGTTTAGGAAATGAAAAAACTAATAAAAAACTGAAAGAAAACAACAAAATGTAAAAACAAATTGAAATGGCCGGTCCATGAACATCGAGGGCGTGCACATTATAGTGTCTATCCCTCTTCATGATAGGTGTCTATTATAGCGCCTCTGTGAGCTTTGCCAGTTCTGGTCATAGGAACCAATACAGGTGGGCGCGATTACATTATTTTTCAACACAAACTAATCATCATCATCGAAATGCCTATACTGCAATACCAATTAGACTAGTTTTTCCTTAAGTGTAAATCCTTAACAATTTTGCAAGCATTTTCTGAAATTGCGAAACATTATTTAAAATCTGGTAACATGTTCCAAATTCATGACTTTTTTTGTAATCCAAAAAACCGTTCAAATTCATTAATTGTTTTTTAAATTCAGGAACATTTTTCAAATTTGTGATTTTTTCTTTGAAATTAAGCATGTTTTTCAAAATCCAAGGCCACTTTTCAAATTCATGAACTTCTTTAGAAAAAACTAGGAACATTATTTGAAGTTTAAAACTTTTTAAAATCCAGAAACAATTTTCAAAATTTTGAAATTTTTCTAAATAGGGGACCAATGTTTAAAGTCATGAACATTTTTTAGAAAAATCCAGAAACATTGTTCATTTCAGGAACAATGGTACCTTGAGGGTTGTGGCCGCTGCAACATGTCCGATGGAAAAATGAATGGAAATTGGATAGATATATGTTTCTCATTTCAGCTTCTTCTTTTTTAGCGAACTCACGAGTACCATACGAGCATGCTACAAATGGTGCGCCCCTTTACGAGAGACCCCCCTCGAGGCATACTGGTCGTACGGGGATCTCTTCCACATAGTTCCATGCTCTCCTAAATTAATTTGCCTAAAGGTTTAGGCTCCTAATTAGATGGGCTCAAATCCTGGTCTAATTGGTCTAATAGAATTAGACGAAGGCGATGCTAGGCTTTCTCTCTCTAGGTTTCTCGGGGCTCTTCTTCTTGGATGTTGGAGTGCTTCTGGATTACTACTTAGGAATGCGTGGATATCTTGGAGTGGTCTTCGACTTCGACTTTTGATCGGTGGATTGTCTCGAAGGAATTCTCACAGATGGGAGTTATAACCTAGTTGCGGGAATCGTTGTGCTTCACCAACTTCTTCACTGCTTCCCCTACTCTGCTAATTGGTCAATTTGATCATTATTGTCATCTTCATAGTTTTTATGGGTGCAATCTTGTAGCATAATTTTTTTTGTGTAACACGTTCTCCTACAAACATGTGGAAGTTCCAGTCCACAACACACATGGATGCTACCAACTATGTGATTTTAGCCTGGAGGGTTAAATTTGAAATAAGCATCCTGAACAAGAGAGAGCAAAAATAGGCTTTTGAGGACATATTAATAGTTTACACTTCATACACTCTAGAATTATCTATTTAGTACACATACACTTGAAAGTCTTGTACTCCAGGAAGCTCTACCAAGTTATTTGCTAGATACATACAATCTAAAACAATCTACCAAGTTATTTACTAGATAGGTATACTCCAAATCACTCTAATATCTTATTTAGATATTAGGCATATTATGGACAAATGTATATGATTTCACTATAATAAATTGTGGGGTGTATATAATTTGGGTAATATGATACTATTTATTTGCTTAGCTTTTTGGTGAAATCGGTTATAACCTAATATTCTCTTAAGCATCCAAAACAAAAGTTTATAGACAATCATTTGCAACAAAATACATTATAGTTTGGCACTAGAAATTGTATTTATAATGATAAATGTAGGAACCATGTGACAAAACTTTGTCTTAATATACATGCACATGTTTATAATGTAAGTGTTTTCTTTGCGGGTTATAATGTATGTGTTTGTGTTGCTATAGCTAAAACATGTATGCAATTATTTTATATCGAATACTGTATCAATAAAAACACCATAAATTTGATCAAAAGTTGAGTTATGAATAAGTAAAAAAGTTCAATATAAATAGCTATGAACATTTTGAATAGAGAACAAATTATATGTCGGGGAGAAAAAATTATTTAAGTTGTTTACAATAATCTTCAATTTGGTGGAACAGCTTTAAATATATTGAAAGCAAAACGGGGATTTATGTTTGCATTGGAATCTTACCCATAAATATTTATTCAAAAGACGCTACTAATGGTACTATTAGGAGTTTAACGATATATCTAATCTAAAACTTGTTGAATAAAAATTGGAATGCCAAAAGTATTCGCTATTGACATTATGGTCATATGTAAAATTGTTTTGTAGCTTAAAAAATATCTTTTCAAATTTTTGTTCACAATGTTATTACTCAATTTAAATCAATTCATTTAAATTGTAAGAGAATCTATGTTGTTTTGACGACCGTGGCCATCTGATTAGATCGATCGGTTGTTCTCACACCTCATCTTATGTCTCTAGGGCCGCCGATCCATAAACTTACCTAGACCTGTTATGGTCGATGATTCTAGAAATATAGATGGGTTGGACCTAGGCTGGTGGTAGACAATGGGAGACAACATATCTTCCTTGCAAGGCTTTTTCTGCCCCCACACGTACGAGAGATTTGCCTTTGAAAAAAACGTATGAGAGATTCCTTGGTTGGCTGGCCACCAGTCAACATATTATTGATGATAAGTTTGTTCTTGGATACAACATGTATAAATTTGTTCTTGGATACAACATGTATAAATTTGTTTTTTGGATACTATGCAAGTACTCATGTTCCTCTCGTCCTCTCACACATCATAGCTTGATGTTTTTCTGGCCACCACCAGTAGAACCAAATACCTACTGGTACTTCTCATTTTTGATAAGATTTACTTAAATTCAACAAAATTTGATCAAAATTTGACAAAAAATCTTTGAACAATTTTGTGTTTAAAATAACCGGAAGTTTTCAAGATTACCATTTGTTTAAAGGAAATCCGCAAGTCGTGAGCTATAGGAAAAGAACAGGAATATCTGTTCTTTTATATATGTATATAGTCCAAACCTCCAGGATGTTCTTACATTTTTTCTCTCCAGATACAAGGGTGTGGCAGCGAGTGTGAAGATGTTATTTGTCTACACTGCATGTGAAGAAGTTGGATGTGTTAATTTTGAGCATCTTTTGCACATATTATGACTCACTTATGTACTTAGACCCTGTTCGGACTCCCTTTGCTATGCAACTCCGTGTCGGAGCGGAGCGGCATGCAACTATAATTTGAGGAGTGGCTAAGACGATGCTCTGCGCACTCCGCTCCATAGTGGAGTACTGGAGGGTTGCCGAACAGGGGCTTAATCTAGAACAAAATTCTGATGGTTCCAAATAGCCTAATATCTAATTTTTGAAGATAAATTAGTAGCAGGATGAGCCATTAATGTGTAGGCTCACCTTCGGTCTCTATAAGACACACTGCCATGGAGAGAGAGGGAAGTTGAAACCTATGCTACATGAAATTGAGAAAATATCAGGTGCTCTTGGGGCACCTAGGACGTTGGATCCTCCAACAATCATGGTCGGAACCCTAGGTTCATCATGTTATAAAACAACTATGTAATTAGGAAATGTATCTAAGCATTGTCATAAAATGTTCATGTATTTTTTAAAAATTATTCAATCATTATTAAAAAAATGTTTTTGTATTTTGAAAAAGTGCATGTAAATTTGAAAAAAACGCATATACTTCTATAAAAGTAAAAGGAAAATAAACAGAAAAACAAGAAGAGGAAAAGAAATTTAGATGGAAAAGTATTAGCATAATATTTTTAAAAAGAGAAAGGAAGGAAAAAAAACCACAAATGCTAAAAAAATCCCAATCAAGAAAGAAAAAACATGCATATACTAGTACAGAACCTATTGCTTGCCTCTAAAAAAAAGGTTGATCGCTCTCTACTATACCTTGTTGGGCAATCAGGTCATGTAGGCGCTCTCTTCGCGGCCCGTGGGAGGCCGTGTGAGCGGCCAGGGAAAATAGCCGAATAGGTCCAATTTGCCGCTCATTGTGTGAGTAAATGTCGCTGGGTTGCCTGTTTTGTTGTTTGGTTTTTGTTTCTGTATTATTTTTTCTAATAGAAAAGGCTCCCAAATAATCAGAAAAATGTTCAGCGTGTTCATAAACTTTTTAAACGTTTTCAAATTCCTAAAAATGATCACACTTTTCTGTTTTCTTACATATTTCAAATATTTAAACAAAAAATAATATTCATACGCTTTGGAAATTGTTCAGAATACTACTACTCGTTGGGGGCCCCACCCGGCAGCCTCTCAGGGGGGGGGGATGATCAAATGGAGAAGTAAAGTGGGGCAAAAGATCCATTTTCTCCTCCTTTCCTCTGCTCTGCTCCTGACGAGTCCAACGACAAATGGCGGCGACGGCTAGGGGATGAACGGCGGGCAAGGAAGAAGACGCGTCGCCTTCAAGGCCAGCATGGTTGCCGGCCTGCCCTCTCCTCTGCCAGCGGGAAGCAAGCGTCACCAGGTCAGGTCTCACCCGCCCGCCAGGTGTTTGCGTTTATTCCTTCCACTGCGACGTACGTAGCTCGAGTAGCTTATCTAGTATTGTGGCCAAGCAACCACCCACTTGCCGATCGCGAGAGAGATTGCCCCAGTGGCAGTTTGTCTTGGTTCGTGTGTCCTGGTGCATTCTGTTGGAATTCTGCCCACATGATCGATCACATCAAATCACGATGAACACGCACATGAAAAAACTTTTGCCAAAGGCACGTGTCGTGCCTCCCTTCTCTTTATTTCTTTTTCTAGTTTTGTCGACGATGATACAAAACTAAGCCTGGTCACGTATATATATTGGTGCGCAGCACCACCGACCCAAGACTTCTCCACCAGAGTCTCTTCAATGAGGCCATGTCTCTACATGAGGCTGGAGTGCATGGTGTAGTGCACAGGGTGGTGTGATCCACAAGGAGCCGGCATGTATCTCGCTAGGTGGATGGTGAAGTTCGCCGGGTGGGGTATTCCACAGGATACTATCGAGGCTGGGTAGTCCAAGGCATATTTGAGGTGGTCCGTAAACTCGCCAAGTCAAAATTGGGGAGAGAATGTTGGCAATAATCTAACCAGCAATTTAACTTGTCGTGGTGCGAGCGGATACGTCGACAAGGGGTGATCTACAACGAGCCAAGACCGGAGAAGCACAGAAGACAAAAGTCGTCAAGATCATCGTCCGGGAGAGTCAAGGAGTCGTGCGGGTTAGCATGGTCAGTCGGTCGTCGTCATGTCAGCGTCGTCATGTCCAAGCGCTCATCTCTGTGAGGAGGCGTTGAAGATGAAGCCCAGGTCGTCTATGTGTCTTGACGAGAGGATCAAGTTCAAGTATGTGGGGGTGGTAAACCAGTGAAGGTGAGTCTCTTCAATGAGGCCATGTCTCTACATGAGGCTGGAGTGCATGGTGTAGTGCACAGGATGGTGTGATCCACAAGGAGCCGGCATGTATCTCGCTAGGGTGGATGGTGAAGTTCACCGGGTGAGGTATTCCACAGGATACTAGCGAGGCTGGGTAGTCCAAGGCATATTTGAGGTGGTCCGTAAATTCGCCAAGTTAAAATTGGGGAGAGAATGTTGGCAACAATCTAACCAGCAATTTAACTTGTCGTGGTGCGAGCGGATACGTTGACAAGGGGTGGTCTACAACGAGCAAAGACCGGAGAAGCACAGAAGACAAAAGTGTCAAGATTAGGAAGAGATTGTTAGGTTTAATTTTGACTAGATCAATTGGCTTGATCATGTCTAAGTTAGACATGCAACATTTTTTTATCAAAAGGGGTTTCCCCCCGCTCCATTTTATTATAAACAGAGCAAAAGCGCGAGTCACCGAAGGACTGTTACAAGCATTCGGGACCTGCCCGATTGGCAGGACCGGAGTAAACCGAAATATAAGAAGTTCAGCGACCTAAGAGAGCACAAAAGCCGCGCAATACAACTACCATAAAGGACAGAGTGCCAACTCAATCAACAGAGAGAGGAACTACGCCCTCAACCAGCCCAAGACAAAGGACAGTATTTAGGATAGGCGGAGATCATCTGCTCTACTCTGAATGAGTCTTCAGCGCTTCGCTGATAACCCACAAGTATAGGGGATCGCAATAGTTTTCGAGGGTAGAGTATTTAACCCAAATTTATTGATTCGACACAAAGGGAGGCAAAGAATATTCTCAAGTATTAGCAGCTGAGTTGTCAATTCAACCACCCCTGGAAACTTAGTATCTGCAGCAAAGTGTTTAGTAGCAAAGTAATATGATAGTGGTGGTAACGTCAACAAAAGTAAAGACAGTAAAAGTAATGTTTTTGATATTTTGTAGTGATTGTAACAGTAGCAGCGGGAAAGTAAATAAGCGAGAACCAGTATATGGAAAACTCATAGGCACCAGATCAGTGATGGATAATTATGCCGGATGCGGTTCATCATGTGACAATCATAACATAGGGTGACACATAACTAGCTCCAATTCATCAATGTAATGTAGGCATGTATTCCGTATATAGTCATACGTGCTTATGCAAAAGAACTTGCATGACATCTTTTGTCCTACCCTCCCGTGGCAACGGGGTCCTATTGGAAACTAAGGGATATTAAGGCCTCCTTTTAATAGAGAACCGGAACAAAGCATTAGCACATAGTGAATACATGAACTCCTCAAACTATGGTCATCACCGGGAGTGGTCCCGATTATTGTCACTTCGGGGTTGCCGGATCATTACACATAGTAGGTGACTATAGACTTGCAAGATAGGATCAAGAACTCACATATATTCATGAAAATATAATAGGTTCAGATCTGAAATCATGGCACTCGGGACCTAGTGACAAGCATTAAGCATAGCAAAGTCATAGCAACATCAATCTCAGAACATAGTGGATACTAGGGATCAAACCATAACAAAACTAACTCGATTACATGATAAATCTCATCCAACCCATCACCGTCCAGCAAGCCTACGATGCAATTACTCACGCACGGCGGTGAGCATCATGAAATTGATGATGGAGGAAGAAGGTTGATGATGACGATGGTGACAGATTCCCCTC
>NW_024115240.1:0-14616 GCF_003073215.2 Triticum urartu
GGGAGTAGGACTCCTCCTGGCGCGCCTCCTCCCTGGCCGGCCGCACCCCCCCCTTTGCTCCTTTATATACGGGGGCAGGGGGCACCCCAAAGACAACAAATGATCGTTTGATCTTTTAGCCGTGTGCGGTGCCCCCCTCCACCATAGTCCACCTCGATAATACTGTAGCGGTGCTTAGGCGAAGCCCTGCATCGGTAGAACATCAACATCGTCGCCACGCCGTCGTGCTGAGGAAACTCTCCCTCAACACTCGGCTGGATCGGAGTTCGAGGGACGTCATCGAGTTGAACGTGTGCTGAAATCGGAGGGGCCATACGTTCGGCATTTGATCGGTCGGATCGTGAAGACGTACGACTACATCAACCGCGTTGTGCTAACGCTTCCGCTTTCGGTCTACGAGGGTACGTGGACAACACTCTCCCCTCTCGTTGCTATGCATCACCATGATCTTGCGTGTGCGTAGGAATTTTTTGAAATTACTAAGTTACCCAACAAAAATCATGCTGCCATCCATGTCGGGTAAAAGAATCCCTCGCCGTGCTTTCCAATCGTGTACACACCTTCATAAACAGGTCTCGATTCTCCACACGTTATAGAGACGACCATAAACGAAGCATACCGGTACATCCGTAGATAACATGCACAAGAGAAGTACTTTTATCGTTAAAAAACCTTATCATTTCTACATAGCCAAAGCGACCAAATAGCGGCAAGTGCTCCCACCCTGAGAATAATTCTAAACATGTGATCAATCCCATGTAACTAGTTGTCAAATATATTAGCAACACTATGTGGAGGATACAAGCCATAAGCTATTTGGATGACTACCCATATAGAATTGCATTGAAAAAACATGTGTTTTATTGTTTCATCGTGATGACAAAAAACACACTGCGTACTTTCATGCCAATTCCTCTTAATAAGGTTATCTTTGGTAAAAATGACTCCTCAACGAAGAAACCACGCAAAGATTTTATTCTTAAGTGGTATCTTCATCCTCCAAATCTTCTTATTATTATCAACTGGCACATTTGACTGGATCAAAGTTCTATACATAGAGTCCAATGTGAATTTACCACTCACATGTAGGTTTCAACGAAATTCATCGGTACCTTATGACAGATGTATCGTGGATAGTCTTTGTAACAAAGTGTTCCATGATTCAATTCTGGTACCAATTAAATCTCTTCATCACATTTGCCAGAAAGGATTCCATAATCATGGCGATAGTATCACCCCCATGATGCACAATGTTGTATAGACACGAAGCTATTAACCCATGTCCGCAATTTGGACATACTTATATGGGAATAATTACAAATTTGGTCATACTTATAGATGAAGCAAATGCTGACATCATCTGCATTCAAGAAACTAAGAGGGAGTTCTTTGATGCCAAATACATCAAAAAAATTGTCCTAGGAGAATCACTCAATTTGAGTTTTTCCCTTCAGTAGGTGCTTCAGGGGGCTGCTTATTGCCTGGAATGGCTCTTTATTTGCTGGGGATCATCTTTTTCATAATGATTTCTCACTATCTTTGCATTTTACTTCTACTCTGTCTGGAGATTCTTTCATTCTCTCCAATATTTATGGGCCTTGTCAGGGACCGCAAAGAGCTCCGTTTCTGAACTGGTTCAAGGATATTCAAATGCCTGCAGATGCCAATTGGATTATAATGGGAGACTTCAATTATGTCAGATTTCCAAGTGACAGAAACAGAGAAGGTGGTAACTTCACAGATATGCTGCATTTCAATGAGGCCATCAATGCCCTAGCTTTGGTTGAAATCCCCCTGAAAGGTAGACAATACACCTGGAGTAATATGCAAGATGCCCCTCTATTGGAAAAGCTGGACTGGGTTTTTACTTCAGAATGTTGGACCATAGAATTCCCCAATACCTTGGTCCTGCCTCTTGCCAAGCCAATTTCTGATCACACCCCATGCATGATTCAAATTGGTACACACATTCCAAAATCTAAGATCTTCAGGTTTGAAAATTACTGGATGCAAGTGCAGGGTTTCAAAGAAGTTGTCAAACAGAGTTGGGAACAGAATATTCACATCACAGATTCTGCAAAGAGAATTTCAGCTAAATTCAAGAGACTAAGAAAGTCCCTTAAGATCTGGGCTAAAACTATTTCTAATTTGACCATCTCAATCAAGAACTCTAATGAGGTGATTCTTCTTCTTGATACTATAGAAGAGTTCAGGCCTTTATCTACCTCAGAATGGAATGGCAGAAATTTTCTTAAACAACATTTGTTACAACTTCTGGAGTGGCAGAGGATTTATTGGCAGCAGAGAGCCACCATTAGATGGGTCAAATTTGGAGAGGCAAACTCTAAGTTTTTG
Source organism: Triticum urartu (assembly GCF_003073215.2). Classification (NCBI taxonomy): domain Eukaryota; kingdom Viridiplantae; phylum Streptophyta; class Magnoliopsida; order Poales; family Poaceae; genus Triticum; species Triticum urartu. The sequence goes on from NW_024115240.1 coordinate 2,356, forward strand.
TCAAGCTAAGGCCACTTTAAAATACAGAGTGAATCACATTGACAGCTTGCAAGATGAAGATGGTAATATTGCCTGGGAACACAATCTAAAGGCTGGTATTCTTCTCAATGCTTTCAAGAAAAGACTCAGCAACTCCACACCCACTTTCAGTCTCCTTCAGCTGGATTCTTTGCTTCCTCATGATATTGATCTTTCTTTTTTTGGAGCAACCTTTCTCCAAAGATGAGATTGATAAGGTAGTTCAGGGCATGCCACATGATAAAGCCCCTGGACCAGATGACTTCAACACTGATTTTGTTAAATCCTGTTGGGACATCATCTCCCTAGATTTCTATGCTTTAATTGAGGATTTCTTCAGAGGAACAATCAGCTTGCAGAGTATCAACAGCTCTTACATCACACTCATTCCAAAGAAGGATGCACCTGCAACTCCAAATGATTTTAGGCCCATTTCTTTGATTAATTGTTCCATAAAGATCATCACCAAGCTACTTGCCAATAGATTGCAGACAATTATCCTCAAGCTGGTCTATACAAATCAATATGGTTTCCTAAAATCAAGGTATATTTAGGACTGCTTGGCCTGGTCGTATGAGTACCTTTATCAATGCAAGTCTTCTAATAAGGAGCTGATTCTTCTTAAGCTAGACTTTGAAAAAGCCTTTGATATGATTGAACACCAGACCATCAAAGATATCTTGGCTTCTAGGGGCTCTGGGCCTCGATGGCTCATGTGGATGGATATGATTTTTGCTTCTGGCTACTCCTTAGTGCTGCTAAATGGTGTGCCTGGAAAACAGTTTCTCTGCAAAAGAGGTGTCAGACAAGGAGACCCTTTTTCACCCCTGTTGTTTGTGCTTACTGCTGATTTGCTTCAGTCTATACTAAATAAAGCCATGGTGGAAGGCCTCATTTCAAAACCTCTTGAACTACACCCCTGTCCTGATTTTCCTGTCATTCAATATGCAAATGACACAGTCCTAATTATGCCTGCATGCAAAGTTCAGTTAGAGCAGCTCAAGAACCTTCTGTTGCACTTCACTGCCTACATTGGCCTCAGGATAAACTTTGACAAGTCTGCCATGATTGCAATTAACACTCCAGATCACAAGATGCAAATTCTGGCTAACACTTTTGGGTGTACTATTGGCAGTCTCCCTCTCACCTACTTGGGTCTTCCTCTCAGTCTGCACAAACCAAAGCTACAAGATTTTGCCCCCGTCATCAAGAGAATTGATAGAAGACTTGCTGGATGCTCCACTTTGCTCTCCTATGGGGATAAGCTCACACTCATCAAATCTATCTTCACAAGCTTACCAATTTTTTTCATGAGCACTTTGTCTCTGCCTGTTGGCATTGTTGATCAAATCAATAAATTTCTCAAACTGTGCTTTTGGAGAAAATATGGTATGGAGGGACGAGGACCTGCTCTGATTGCCTGCGAGAAAGTGTGTTTACCCAAAACTCAAGGAGGTCTTGGTGTTTTGGACATCACCATTCATAATAAATGCCTCCTGATGAAACATATCCACAAATTTTTAAACCATGCAAACTTGCCCTGGGTGAATCTTATTTGGGAATCCTACTATCCCAATGGTATTCTCACCCCCAAACCAGTAGGCTCCTTTTGGTGAAAAGGGATTATCAAGTTGCTGCCTCTCTTCAAGCACTGGGCTAAAGGAGCAGTTGGCAGAGGCAATTCTATATGCTTCTGGCAGGATAATTGGGGCCATAATATTCTTCAACATAAATACCCAGAGCTTCATTCTTTTTCACACAGAACAGACCTAACAGTGCATGAATTCCTACAGCTGGATAATCCAATGGAACATTTTCACACTCCTCTCTCCATTCAAGCACTACAACAGTTCCAAGAGCTTCAGTATATTCTTCAAAATACTCAACTCTCTGATAGTCATGATAGCTGGAGTTACTCCTGGGGATCTGCCTTTTCCTCCATCAAATTCTACAAGTGCTTGACTGAGACTGACCACAACCCTCCCGCAATCTTCAGGAAGATCTGGAAAAATGCAGCTATCCTACGTTACAAAATTTTCTTCTGGCTCATCTTGCATGACCGAGTTAACTCCAGGGGTCTCTTAAAGAGGAAATCCTTTCATCTGCCCTCTTATGATTGTGAGACATGCCATCTCAGTACTGAAGAAACAACCCTGCATCTGTTTTGGGACTGTGATTTTGCTCATGACTGCTGGATCTCTGTTCTCGGGCAGAGAAAAAGAGGCATCTCATTTTTTGATGAAATAGTCTTGCTCTCTGAAGCCTTTCCTTCAAACATTGCCATGGAAATATTGATCATGGGCTGTTGGCGCATCTGGATGCAGCGCAATGGAAAAAATTCAACGCTCAGGCCCCTTCCATTCAGGCATGGAGAAGGGCTCTTAAGGCAGACCTTTTGCTTCTGCAACGTCGTATCAAGGACAAGTTTAAACCGGGGTTGGCTGAGTGTCGTGTTTATTTGTACTTACTTTACTTTATTAATATAATTATACCGTAGAACGATTGTTCTACACTTTTGGTTCAAAAAAAGTTTAGTTTAAACAACTCCAGATGGCCAACACAGAGGTCCACAAACAACTGCATGAGATCCTCCTTGATTATATCCTAGAAGTTCATAGAGAACTTCAGCCGGGCAACCATCACGACTTATGCTTAATCTTGATTTCAGGAAAGCATTAGACAGGTGGATTGGGTGTTTCTGCTTTCGGCAGGCTATGGCGGGCGTGAATCTACGGCATTCTAGCTTCGGCTTCAACAACAATGATCGCCAATGGCATACCTGGCAAGGTCATCGACAACAGACGAGGTTTGCGTGAGGAGATCCCCTCTCTGGAGAGACAAAACAATTGTTTTGCCCATCTCCACAGATGCTCTGCCCAGTAGAACAGAGCCAAGCTACAGGAATCAATTGACGTAAGATTTTTTTTAAATGGAGGAGGACCCCCGGCTTCTGCATCTGAACGATACATGCAACCACTTTATTAATTGACGTAAGAAACAGAGAAACTAAATTTTATCCATGTCGATAGATTATAGATTTCAGCTGTTGCTCATAGCTCCACACAAAATAGTGAAAAGAATCCCCAACGCAAAAGCGTGATGCGCAATCATGGACGCCACTATAGCTTGGTGCATATGCGATTCGATTTGATTAGCAACTGGTTGCATCTTTGAACTTGCATTAGGAAAAGTAAACGAAAGCTAAGACGACCCCATGAAGAATCTGGTCGTGCAATAAACATTACCCCTTACTAGATAAAAAGAAGCGCCAAGTTGTAAATAAACGAAGCTGTTGGTCTGAATCATTGCGCACTTTGATTCAAGTCCTTTCGGCCGGATTTAAAAAAAAATACTTTAAGTATGCTTGAATACCTGCACTTCAGCTAATCCAGAGATTTTTTTTCTAAAATATGTTGATACATATACTTCCAAACTCCCTTTTCGAAAACGTACTTCCATACTAGCACTACCTAAAATGCATCTGCTCGTGTCTAAATTCAGAAGAGCGGAGTGGCACAAGAATTTGAAGCTAGGCGGCTTGGAGTCATGATCACCACTCCAGCAAGTGGTGCTCCTGCTGACCGTTCTGCTCAGTTTGTTGCTGCATGATCTAACCAGAAGGCAGGACCCGCCAGTAGCCCTAGAATGACAATAATCATTTAGGCAGCTGATACTGATCAATCATACTCCCTTCGTTCAAAAATACTTGTTATTAAAATGAACAAAAGGGGATGTATTTAAAAGTATTTTAGTTCTAGATACATCCTTTTCTATCCATTTTAATGACAAGTATTTTCGGACGGAGGGAATAGTAGTTATTAAACCCCACTACACGATGCACGTAGCTGGATTTCGATTGCAACAGCTTTCGTCTTGTCTTGGTGGCTTTTTTGGCACACATCATTAACTCATTTCTGCAACGAAAACAACGTTCTTGTACCATCTGCCGATACATGCTTCCGTGTAGCTCGAATGCAGGCGCGCAACCACCTCTCTACGGCTTCTAATGGATTTCCGGTGAAAGCCACACTCGAGCGAAGCGCTGGGTCCGTACACTCTCAGTGTCTTGGGAAATTCATATCTAAATTCTAAAAAGTAGCCTACACACGGAGAAGTTTTGACAACCCAAAACCCTCAATTTCGAATGTGTTCGCCTGACGGTGCCTTGTTAACTTGATCTTTTTGGCCATTTTTCGAATCTATGCGCTGCATTTGCCGTGCTCATACAAGATCACTAAATTGTACTGTATGTGTGAAGGATAGCACCTTCACCGGTACTCCATCCATATCAAAATATAAGACTTTTTTTAACACTAAAACGTCTTATACTTTGATAGGGGGGAGTAAAACTCTAGTTTCATCGCTGACTCCCGGGGGTCGCACGGACTCAAGTACCCCGGATAAACAACCAAATAAACAAGAACAAGATGGCATCACATCATCACGAAAGAGAGCGATGGATGAATGAGGTTGATGACCCAGCAACAACATGAGCAAGAGAAGAGGGAGGCAGCGACAGCAACGGCGAGAACGACGACGACAGTGGTACGAGCACCGCACGGCCGGCCACACCAATAACAACTGGACGCGCCAAGAGCTGCACGTCGTCGCCGGCCGCTGGTACCGGGCCTGCCGGTACCACACGCACTACGCACATGCCCGCAGCCAATCCGCTGAGCACGTGCACTCCTCCCGTTCCGGCACCTCGTCGCCATCGGATTGGCAAGCGCACGCACCATGTGGACGTACGGTACGAAGAGTACTGCTCTTTGCTACCGGCGAGATTCTACGGACGAGTCAAGGAGAGCCGAAAGCGAGATCCTCTGGGAAATGCATGTCTCCGACCACTCACTCGGCCGCCCGTGCAACGTGTCGCGGCCATCATGGTTGCAATCGTGGTTCGGTATTTTCTCTGCGTGCTTCTGTTGGTTTTGTATAGGATTGTTAGGATTCATTTGCACCAGATTTTATAGCAAAATTTTCATCCCTCCAACATTATGCGCGAACATCCTATGTTTTTGTACAATCATATAGATGACATGACACGCTATTCTCATGTTCTTCTATTCATGCATTTGAGAGATTCTACAAATCAAAGAGGCCCTCTGATAGTGGAGAAACAAACGATCCTCCCGGTGTCCATATCATGCGATGCACAATTGCACAGGCCAAACCATATGTGGGAGCGTGTAGCTCATGACACGAGATGGAGAACATCTTTGGTTCTCCACGATGAGGAAAACGTGTGCATCTCGGGGGTGCACTATACGATGAGCAGTTCACAGCACCCGGAGACGCAAATTACGACCCCAACTCTCCCGGCCGCGGGCCACGGTAACGCATGCCAACAACAACCCTTTCAGATCGGGCCGAGATAAAATACACGGTAAGAACGAGCTTTCGCATGGATTCCTTGGGGACGGCGCGGCATCAGGCAATGATGCGATGCGATGCGACCCAACCCAAAACCCCACGCCACCAGAATGATTCACCTCACGCTCCAATCGCTTGCTTGACTAGTCTCATGATCAAAAGCGGCCTTCCCCCTACGTGTGCGCCCCTCCCGTTCCATTGTTTTCCTAGGTTGTTAGCTCTGCATCTGTCATTTGATGGGCGAGCACAGCCACGCACTAATTGTGTGACTTCTGTAGGGTCACAGGATTAGTCGTCCCCATTCATTTGTCGGTCGGACGACCTTGAGGAAATATCAGTCCCCATTCACTTGTCAGCAATCTCAGCCTGATCTAGCTACAACTGAACTTCATATTAGCCTAGGTAAATATGTGGGACCCTGTACTTAGCATTTAGCAAGCAGGTATGGGGGTATAGAACAAGGCAACGGCCAAAGAGAACGGAGCTTGCGTGCGTGTTGGCTGGGTTTTCCGTTGATTATAGCCAAATCCATGAGCCAAACACATGTATAGAAAAATCATATGCTTTGAACCTTGTGTGTTAGTTTTTGCATCTGGTATTATGCTTTACTAGATAGCAAATCCCCCCTTTTCAGATCTTTCAGTATTGAGTTCCTTTCCAATTCATATCTCCGGAAAGTAGCCAAGATGCGATATTCATACGAAAGAACTGAAAACTAGAAACAAGCCACTGACTTCTTGCCTGAATTTGAAGCCGACTGATGAGGAGAACGTTCAGATATGGGGGTGGCTCTGCATAAGACCACTTTGCTGAGGAAGCATCACAGCAATTGCTGGTAGCGCGGGCCTTCAAATTCAATATGCATCAGCCACTTGACAGCAAAAGAACACAGCAACACTCCATTCTTGCTGTGGCCCATCTATGCATTGCACGCCGATCATCATTATCGTTTGCCAAGAACTTCCAGGCCAAAGCGATGGCGAGTGCCATCTTCATTATCACCCCAACAATCCTTTGAATATTAGCTAAGCCCTAACAAACAGAGCAAGCTAGTGAGCTACCAATAAAGAAAGGAATCAAGCGATTATGAAATGTCAGCTGCCGATTCGACAACGACCGTGACAGTATATTGTTCGAAACATGGCATTGGCAGTGTTAGTGGAAGCACACAGGAGGAAGGCCACAAGCAAAAAAACAAAACAGGCCGGTCGTGCACGCGCAGATGGACGGGCATCAGCATCGCCTTGGGATTGACAAGGCAGGCAGGAGCAAAAGGAATCAATGGCGGGGCGAGTGCTCTGCTAAAGGACAGCCGCTGGAGCAACATTTCTTCATTTCCGGGGAGTGTGGTAGGGCGGCAGTAACCATCAGCAGGCCAAAGGGAGGGGGGGATCTCAATAGCGACCTTGCACAGAGCCGTGCTCCTGTTGCATGCAGCTGACGGGGACACTGGCGGGATGCAGCAGTTCAGAGCTTTACGGGGCGTGGGTGGGGTGCATGGGGCATGATGAACAGGGCCGAGATGGGCTCGGAGGCTGACGGATCGAGGCCAGGAGGAGAGGATCCCTGTATGGGGCAACAGAAAGCCAAGTACAGGCGCGTTCTCGGCCCTTGGAATGAGTGCCCACAAATAATCCTTCTGTGCAGTGCAGTGCAGTCAGTCCTGCATATCATTATGCATTTCCCTGTTACCACGGAGACGCGCCTAAACGGTAAAGATAAAGATGTCTGACAGGGCTTTGTGCGCTTGCCGGCTGTGAAAAGTTATGTCGAATGTCCCCCCTCCCCCTCAAGAAAAAGCTGTGCTGAATGACAACGGTGAACGTGTGAGGTAACCCTGTTGTTCAACAGAAGAATTTGCTCACCAAATGATGGATGGAGGAGCAACAGGAGGTTTGGCCCCCTTGGCCATGGGAATTATTGCCTGCAGATTAATCTGCTGGAAGATCCTGCACCTGCTTGTAGTACGCCTGTTTCTCCTGGCCGACCACCACATATTACCACAGCATCTCCTCCTCTGCGCCGTGAATAGCACGCGCATGATACAGGGAGGCCCTGCAAGAGGAGTGGCAAAGGTAAAAAATATGAAATGAGGAACCATTTACTCAGCATAACCACGATATCCGTAGACGCAAGTGGAGTTTGAATAGTATCAGAAAAAAGGGGATGATACTGCTTAGTGCAGGCTTCTGCAAACAATGGAACAGTGACAGTGGTGGTAAAAGGGCCTACAGCTTTATACTTGGCAGATCCAGTCCGTGCAGTGAAGCATTTCTAAGGTAAACTATAACATAGATATGCACATTAATATGGATAAAAAGAAAATTACCAGACAGCATTGCAGAGCCTATTAAAACCAACAACTTGGGTGGCAATTGGACCCTCTTTATTTATGGCCCCTACTATTGCACTATTTCCATGTAACCGGGTCCCTGCAAGGTGCATCGTATAGTAAGGTCACGTTTGCTAGTGTTGATCATTTAGTGTCTCCATCTGTTCATGGCATAGTTTAGGAGACCAGATTACGGCAGCTCTAGCACGCAGGACACCGTCCAACAATGTTGAAAGGTCCACCGGATTGCATGTCCATCGTGCTTGTGCCGGATTGCATTTATCACGGGACTGGGGAGAAAAATATCAGGATACAGACCCACTCATTATAAGCACTACTATGAACAGACAACAATAATGGGATAAAGTTAAAACCTAGATAAAGAAGCATTGCTGTAAAAGAGAGCAACTGTTCACAAGTATATGACTTAAAAAAGGCACAAACAATGTACCAGAATTAGCACTGCCGTTTCGACAAATTGGCTGTTCTTGCTCGGTTGTGCATGGATATGTGGAGGGTCAAGATCACTTTGAACGCTATGGTGATGAAGTTAAAAAACCCACTCAGCGCCTGTGTTTTAAGGGGGGCTTCGCAACTTATCTTGTTCATCCTGAACAGATAAGAATAATGGAAACTCATTAACCGAATTCCAACATAGAAAAGGATCAAAAGTGTTATATTTAGGATTTAGCATGTCCTATTGATGGATCTATCATGCTTTTTAACTGGTAGGTTTTTGGGCTAACAACATGGTAAACTAGTTCAAGAAAGTTCAACTGAACAATGTACAACAAGAAAAATATCGGCTAAAATATGGATGTCTAACTCCTTTCTATGAAGCTACTCTATCCTCTAAAGCCCTGACTGGTAGCATATGTATACACAGAACCCAGCACATGCAGTTGAGAAGGGACTGTTAGTTCACAACAAGCATCTACATTTCCGCCCTGCAGCTCCAAGAGTCTCATAGACTATGAACTCTAGCAGGATGTAGTTCAAGATATGGTAGGGTTAGCAGAGGCCTTTTATGTGGTAGCTAGATAAAACCTATGCATTCAACACAGCCAACTGAAAATGCATTCTTTCTTGATAAATTTGCAGATTCAAGTTGATCAAACTACAGGTGTATTTAAGCAGATGTTGTGCTCACTTACAAGCTAGCATATAATTTCCCCACAAAACCTTCCTCAACAACAACAAACATATATATACATAAAAAAGGAGCAATATAAGCTTAGGAGGCAAAGACAAACAACGAGGAAGGTCTAATTACAACAAGGCAAGAAAATGGAACTTAATGCCTAGAGAAACTGTGCACATAATGCCCTTCTGAATTGATAGTGTTACTAAGGTTTGGTGTGCTGGGAACGCCCTGCTTGCCAAGCCAAGCCAGCAGTTATAATCATGCATACCCCACATGAAAGTTGACTAAAAAATGAACCAAGCTACCTTGTGCAACTTTTCGCAGTTTAACTGCAAGTTTTCCAAAATAACCTTACAGAAATAACACAAGAAAAATATTAGAAGCTTGTATTCATGGCTCAACAGGCCATTGAATTTTGTATGTTCCGGCAGAGAAAAAACATGAATCTCCTCTGACTATATCACTCCAAAAGCACTTTCAGTATAGATCAGACAGAACCAAAAGCATAACCACGGCATTTCACACATTGTACAATTTAAAGACCACCCACCTAAATAGTTGCCAAAACTGGCAATGTAAAAGAATTATACCCCCAATCATCAGTTACCAAGTTTGGGGAGCTCTCCTAGAGGAAATTGCTAGCGAGACAAGGTTTCACTCTGCACACGAATCCCCCCACATTCTAACTTATAATGAAAACTGGTGGGGATTCTTCTCCCTCAGTCTCATCTAATTGCCAAGTTGAAAAAGTAAAATATCTTCCTTTTTTGTGGTCAAAAAAAAGAAAATAATTAGAGCATTAATTATATGTTGAACTAATGCTTCAAGACAGTAACATCAGAGTGGGCAATGAGAGTAAACTCAAAAAAACATGAGAACCTTTTCAACCGCGAAGAGCTTCTGCCTTAGCATGATTGCATCAATGAGACAAATGAACTTCTAGCCATCAACAGGTAAAAGAAAGGTGGGCAAATCTTAAGTGAAACCACTCTCTCAATGCAACCTCTGTGGAAACCATGTGTAGAAGTTATAAAAGATTCTAATAAAAATACCATATGTATGGCAGTTATATTCTATAAACCTGTAAAAATTTAAGATAAAACACCAATTTTGGAAATACGGTATTAAGAAAAAAAATGATATGAAGAGTGATAGTGAAAATCACTTCTTGTCTTTTCTGTATCTTTCGAATTAATCTTAAAATAACAGATTTAGACACCGTCACCACATCTATATATGGTTAATTGGTTATTATTGAGATTTTTTAGAACTTCACACGTGACTCCCACAGAGTTTCCACGGAAAGGGTGGTTTCAACCTGATACTTACCCACAAAAGGTGGCACAAATGAAATAAATAATACAGCTTAAGTACTCTCAATAGGTACTCATGCTAGCTCATATGCACACAAAAAACAGTACTCCCTCCGGAACTAAAACCACGACAAGAATTATGGAACAGAGGGAGTAGGAACATAAAGAAGTCCTTCTGAGAACAAGAAATGAATTTCTGACACTGTTGTTTGGGTAATTTTTGGCTTTATATAAAAAGCGGCAAGCACACAAAGCAGTCATGGTGTTACAATGCAGTCATCACAGTTATTAAAGTGTAACTGAATTGTCCAAGACTCTTACATAGTTTTGCAGCCTTACAAACCATGATCTTGAGAACTTTATTCTTCTGGTCATGGAAAACAGGAACAGTACATGCATACGCATATTTGTGATATGAAGGGTAAAAGGAAGGCCAAAAGTAGTCTTAGAGACCCAACAAGGTAAAATTATTCACTGCTCAGTTATACATTATGCTACGAACTAACTATACAATTTGCTGCCAAATCAAACTACGCACATGTGTTTATGGAGGAGCGCAAATTCAATAGTTCAGTGCATGCCACATAACAGAAGACATGAAACAAGAGCAGATGTTCTTATAAAAAATTGTGAAATGAATAAATGAGACTACTGCAGTACAATCTCTTTCTATAGGTTGAGTAAGCAGTTGAACCAAAGTCTATACCCTGGGACTGGGGTAAGATATAACTGAATGTACTGTAAGGTAATTTCTACAAAATTCTCTGAGAGTTGCATGGACCTATAAATAAGAATTATATAAAGAACTAAGGCTTACTTTTAAAAACAACAAAAAACATGTGGGATCAAAAGACCCCAAATGTTTCACTTGCATCTACCATTGGATGGACATCATCATCATTATCAACTCAAGCAGAAAACATGGGACTTAAAAGAAGTGGCATCATACATTTAGCATCACAGAAGATGAAAAGGTTAGATGTGATTTGCATTGGCAAATGACATCCTTAAGGAAAAGGATTCTCTGCTTGCAGTATTAGCAGTAGCGAATAGCTGCACGTCGCAGAATTTGAATTTAAATAGTGTACAAATACAACTACAACCGGAAGATAATACCATCAGTGGATTTTCCTCCTCCAGAACCACAGCCCTCACATAAACCGGTGATCATTCACTCGGCAAAAGAACTGTTCCAGGGAAAGAACTGGAGCCATTGTTTGGAGCTGGCTTCAAACTGAGAATGGAAGCAATGACATTGTATATCTCCACATTCAGAAAGGAGGGCACAATTTTACCCTCTTCGAAACGAGGCCCGTGTGCGATGAATATGGTCCTCATTGAGAAGAAGGCATTGTCATACCCATGCGCCCCTCCACACTCATTTTTCTTTGATACTTTCATCTCCACCTTATAACCTTCAGCTACCAGCCCAATAATTGGTGGTATCCTATAGCTTTCCGAGTAATGCAGGCGAGAAGGCAAATCCTCCTTCAAGTACATCTTCAGATACTGCCCATTCTTCACCTTCCCAGAGCTCAGCCCTTCATTCATCTTGGCCACGACCTCTGCCGGGGATACACCATCTGGCGGCCTGATTGCCAGCAATGGTGTCCTCGACAGAACCCAATCAGCCTTCACCTCAATCCATGGAGCCAATTCCTCGAGAAACAGTAGCTTCTGGTCGCAGGTCCCAACCATCCCATGATCCCCAACCAATATAATGTTCACATCCTCGAACACCCCCCTAGCTTCCAAACCAGCAATGAGCCTCCCGATCATCTCGTCAATATGCGTCACAGCATCAGTGATGGCTGGGTCATCAGGACCGACCTGGTGGCCCTGGTGATCTGGATCCTCAAAGTACAGTGTCAGAAACTGCGGCATTTCATCAGCCGGGAGATCAAAGTAACCAAGGACGGCGTCAACCCTGTCCTCAAATGGCACAGAGCCATTATAGTGGCGGCAATACTTGTCGGGGCAGTCCCAGGAGCCCTTCTTCACCTCCGAGCCCGGCCAGAAGAAGGTGGAGGCCCGGACCCCCTGGTCGGCGGCGGTGACCCAGAGGGGCTCCCCGAGCCACC
>NW_024115241.1:0-8666 GCF_003073215.2 Triticum urartu
TATAAGGGGCCGGCCCGGAGAGTCCTGGCCGAATACGACCCTAGTCGGTTTGACTTTTTAAAAAAAATTCTACATGCAGAAAAAGAAAGAAAAGAAATACTAAACGGACTTCAAAAATCCTGAAATAAATTTTCTCCGTTCTCTAAAAATAAGACAGACAAGGTGAACATTTATTTGGGCCTAAAATGCAATTTTGAAAAACGCACTTTTCTCCTAATTCAAATAAAATAGCGGCAAAACTCCGAATAAAAATCTTATTTTATTTTAATATTAAATCTCTGATATTTCTTTATTTTGAGGAAGTCATTTTATCATCTCTCTTTTATTTTTAATAAAAGAAATATTTCAGAGAAAAAAATAATTAAAATCAAACGATCCTCTTTTCATAATTCGAGAAAAACCCAAATATGAAAATAATGAATTCCCCAACTCTCTCCGTAGGTCCTCGAGTTGCGTGGAAATTCTAGGATCAACCAAAATGCAATAAAACATGATATGCAATGATGATCTAATGTATAACATTTTAAATTGAAAATTTGGGATGTTACAGTTCCTCTAACCACTGTTCGTCAATGTAGGCTGGCTTACATGTCATGTTTCTCTCTCTTTATTTCTTGCACCGTTGTACACATGTCAAATTCTGAGATAAATCTCAGCTGGTCCTGAGCCTGGACAAGTTTCTTTGCTTGGCCTATATCAACTATGTGCAATGCATCAGCGTGCATGCAAACATTAACTAGTGTACGCTCATCTTGATAACTTTACCGTGGCTTCAGGCAAAACATCCACAAACTTTGCATTTATATTACAACAGGTCGTATCAGAACTTGCGACTAATACCATGTAAGAAAGTTAGAAAGAAGAGAAGTGGCGTATTACGATGTGTGTTTTTAATGATCCTGTTCTACCATGTGTGTACATGACTTAGGGGGCAAAAGACCTCTTCTAGACATATACTGGGGAAGACTTGTATGGGATCTAGCTTTAGGTGAGATCAATGAGATCAATCTATTGAAGACTAAGAACATGTTTAAAAATTCTAAAAATATTTGTAGACACACATCCGTGTTTGATGTACAACCTCAAAAAGTTTCAGCCCCTAATTTGAAGTACACTTAGAGAACCAAAAAAGACGAAATCGGATATGAATAGTGCCAAATACTATTCACCCCAAGATGACACTATTCATAGTCAAATTTGTCTTTTTTGAATATCTTATTGTAGAGCGAGTTTGAAGCTGATTTAGAGTTGTAAACATACCTTGCAGGTATGTTGTCAAAAAGATTTGGAATTCTTTGAATTGTCTAAATAATTTTGGTGTTGATCCTACGATCTCACCTAAAGGTCAAATCCTATACAAGTCTCCCGGACATATACTCTATATCACCATGCTCCCCAATTTTAAACAGCTCACGGTCAAATGAGGATGCTGATTTGGATTGTGTGCCCTGATTTTGACTCTGTCAACTCCCTTGGTCGTGTCGACTGTCGAGGGAATTACAACTGGGTGGGCTCTCGCCAAGGTTTTAAATAGCCCGCTATAGCTATAGCGTTTAGAGGAGGTCCTGCGCTAAGGGTCTTTTGCCCAAAACACATGAGCAAACATTTTAAATAGCTCGCTATAGCAGCACTATAATATGCTATAACATTTAGAAGAGGTCCGTCGCTAAGAGGCTTCGCGCGCAATTAGGTGTGTCAAGTTGTATCAGTTCCATGTTGGCAGAACACTAGAGAATAGGGCTGCATAAAATGATCATTCTACTTCATAATATTGATTCCACTATCAGCTCCTGGCCGAGGAAAGGCCGATGGCTATTTCAAAGATGCAACAAGTGTAGTGTTTTATTTTATAATTTGGGTCTTCTTTGATATGAAGGTCCATATTTTGAGTTAGAAACATGATTTTGAGAGTAGATTACAGACCGAAGACTGTATATCAGAAGCCTGGATAACGAAATATGGTGGATGTTTATAATTATATATTTAATGGAACGTATCCAATTTTAATAAACTCTCAGATCATATCAGCAGTTCATCCCACATGTACACATTTCGCAGAATGATGCTAGCTTCCACTATTAGTTCGGAGGTGAAATGCCTGTCTTTCTTTTTAGGCCTTATCTGTGAAGAGATGCTTTTGGAATGATATTTATGTTCACACGGTTATATGGATACATGCGACAATAACTCGGATGCCATTTTTTTCTTAAAAAAAATCTAGGATGCAATTTAAGTGTAAAACAAAATACCATCTATTCTTTGTTTTTTTAGCGTGGCGTTGTCTCTTTGTATGAACACCATACCATCCATTTTTCCATAAATTTGCGACAAAATACCAATTATGATACATGTCAATCGTGGCGTTGTCTCTTTGTATGTTTGTGAAAAGAACGTCCGAACAAGCGTGATAACCGATGACTGTTATGTAATTACCTTTGAAATCATCAGGTGCATGGCCAAATAGAGACGACGGAGCAGCAAAGCGCAACTTACCCTTCTAATACTATATCACTAAGCTCCCTAGGATTAGAGGCCTCACAATCAATTAAGATCTCCGATTGGAATTTGGTCACCTAATTTTGAACAGGTCAACAATTTCTCAAAACTCTCTCATTTAATTTTTTATCTAATACACTATGCTTTATAATTTTTAAATCTTCACAATTAATCGAGGCTACAATTGAGAATTGGCTCATCCGGTTTTGACTGGGACAACAATTTCTCAAGGGGCCCTCCCATTTAATTATTTTAATTTTCTATGTTCCCTAATTTTAAAGCTCTTTCATTCAATTGAGGTATACAATTTTGAATTTGATTTATGATTTTGATCGGGCCAACAATTTTCAAATCAATCAGCAACAACCAGCCTATAAAAACATATCAACGCCTCGCAGACTCCATCACCTAGAAAAAAGCGCCACCATGTGATACTATAGCATGAATACAATACATGCAATCACTGATAAAAAAATATCCCCATATAAATATGGGTTGATTAGTGGATAGCACAGAATCACACGGCGAAAAGCCCACCAAATAACCGCATTATAAATAAACATAAAAACACACTCCATCGTCTCCCCCACCAGCCAAACTAAATATTCCACCAGTTTCAAAATATAAGAGTTATTAGTTTTTTGGAAAGTCAAGTTTCTTTAACTTTGACCAAGTCCATAGCCAAAAATATCAACATTCACAATATTAAACAAAAAATGTAAGTTCATTTCATGATGAAGCTAATAACACCGATTTGATATTATGAATTATGATATATTTCTCTATAAGTTTGATCAAACTTAAAGAGATTAGACTTTTCAAAAAAGTAATACACCATATATTTTGAAATAAAGTAAGTAATGAAATTTAAGAATCCCAACAAATTCAACGGCGCGGCAAAGCGCGCCCAACCCTTCTAGTAAGGTAGAAGTCTTTGAAGATTTCCTACGTCCTCTCGATGTTGGTTCTCCTTTTAACCTATCCAACAATGCTAGTTCTTTCTCTTCTCACTTTGATCTAGCTGTGATGGCTCGTTTTTTATTCTTCCTCTGTCTTTGTTTTCTTGTTCCTTCTTGTGTCCGTTGAGTGCTACATTATGTAATCGTTGTGTTATGTCTACTTACAGAGGTGGGTTTTGGCTATCTTCCCATGGTTGCCCTACAAAAAGCCGTTGTTCACCCGTAAAAAAAATCATTGTTTGTTATTTGAGAAAGTGTTCTGATTGTACCTTGTTTAAAACAAGGCTTCTTTGTACATAGAACTTTTGCTCGGCGACAATGAGGTGTCTGTAGAGACTTCATCAATCTCATGATCTGCCGGCTTAGTCTTTTGGAGGTATTCATAAGTGTAGGGTCGCATGCGTGTGTTCTTCAGGGTGAATGGGTGTGTGTTGTGTTGTGAGCCTCTACATATGTACTGTGCTTCTAAAAAATGAATTTTAATTTATTTGAACTTCCATTTTCCTTGAGAGGGAAAAAATAAGTAATTAGATCTGCATGCGACAAAGATTGATGGCTTTTTTAGAGGAACGACTGACAGGGCTATACGTCGCCCGTACCGATTCCTATTAGGAATCGCCTATGGTTGACGTCAAGCGGGCTGGCCCATTAGTGTAGTTGCTTTCCTGCCGCTCGTACCACACGTAGGTTTGCTCTCTGCTCCAGTTTTGTGTGTGTGTGTGTGTGTTTTAACTGGTTTTCTCGTATTTCCTTTTTGTCTTATTTTTACTTCAGACTTTTTGTTTTCTTTTGTTTTTTTGTTTTTCTTCTCTTTCTTCATTGTACTTTGGTTTTCTTTCTTCCTTGTTTTTTTCTTTGGGTTTTCTTGTCGGTTTTTATCAGCTTTCTTTTTGTCAACGCACGTCTAATCTTTTCTCAATACACAATATACATTTTTAGAGTACACATGATATATTTTTCTGATACAAGCTGCAAAATGTTCAAATGCATGATGCACATTTTCTTAAAATACATTTTTCAAACACTTCTTGAATACATGGTAATTTATTTCAAATACATTATGTATATTTTTGAAACAGCAATAAACATTTTTTTTCTAAACTGCGTGGTTTTTTCTATGATGTATAAACTTTTTTGAAAATTTCACGGACATTTTTGGCAAACACATAATTTTTTCTTAAAATGTTAAAATAAATTTTATGTAAATAGACATTTTTTAAACCTATGCAAAAAAATACGTTTGTACATATCATTTTTCTAAATTTCATGAACTTTTTTTAAACGCGGGAAGATTTCTATCAGATGTGATGTACATTCTTGTAATGGAACGAAACATTTTTGACGTTACACAAACATCTTTTCTATAACAATAGCATACATTTTTTGAAACACGGGGAAAAATCATTGTCATGGACATTTTTTTCATAGTTATCGTTATCAATATATTTTAAAACTGTGCAATTTTTTTACTATGTTAACCTTTTTTCAAATTCGTTTTTTTCTACTTCCAATGTAAATTTAAGGTTTTGAAACATATGCATTTAATTTGAAATAAAAAAAAGAAAACAAATCAGGTTATGTTAGCAGGATGAGGCACGTCCTACTGACCGGCCACCAACTAACTGGTGATTACTCTGTTGGGGGCGCTTTTTAGCAGGGACGAGACTTGCCTGCTCCCCGCTTGTGCGCCCATCCGTGCTCCCGCATACGTGGCTTGATTTGATTGGGACAAAATAAGGTCCGGCTCCACCCCTTTAAAATCAAGGAGGAGATGATTAGATTAGAAAAGAAAAAGAAAAAAAGACAGCCGTAGGATGAGGTGGGAGCATGGATGGGAGCATGAAGAGGGAGCAGGCAAGCCGGATCCTTTTAGCAGGTACTCGCCGGGACGCTGGAGCTTCGCGTGGTGTGCCCAGCCGCCGCCATGTGTCACGCGTTGGGTGCTCCTTCATGATTCCCTTTTTCACGTGTCTTTTTGAGATTTTTAGAAGGGTTTCGGCTTATTTATATTTCTTTGGTTTTTCCAAAGTTTTTATGGAACTTTTTTCTGGGAAGCTATGTTTTTCATGGAAAGTACGGGTGTGCTTTCACGATAAGCATAAAATTTACTTACGCCAGAAGCACAACCTGCGTAGTGTGCTTCTCCAAATAGAAAAAATACGGTTGTGCTTCAAAAAAAAAAAACACAGTATGTGCCCCTGCGAGAAGCACAACCTATACTTCTACGAGAAACCACAGTTGTGTTTGTCAAAAAAAAGCACAGCTTTGCTTCCCCCGAAAGAAGGGAAAAGCACAATAGTACTTCTACAAGCACATCTTTGATTCCGCGAGAAGCATAACCTTAACTTCCCCATCAAAAAGAAAAGCACAACCCGTGCTTCCTAAAAAAATTGAAAAAACTGTGCTTCTGGGTTTTGGTTTTTTTCTTCCGATTGTTTTGTTTTTTTTTCTTTGCCAGTTTTTTATTTTGGTTTACCTTTTTTTGTCAGTTTTTATTTTTTCTTATTTTCAGTTTTTTCGTGGAAAAAAATGTCTAAACCTATTAACATGGGATCTAATTTCAAAGATCTCGGTGCAAGAAATACAACGTGAAAACGGTTCGTTACTTGGACGCACGATTCAAGAAATAAAATGATTTGAATAATCAAATCTACAAAAGAATACGAAAACTATCAAGTTGCAACAAGTGACACATGCAGTGTGCCTTCACACATAGCCTCATCCGGTGACATAAGACGACACAGACTAACAAATTCTTGTAACGACACAGAATAGAAATGTCGTTTCTTACATAGGAAATCCCAAAACGAAGGAGAATTTGTATCAAAAGCGTCTCGCCGGCTTGTGCGCCACTGTATTTGCTTCCTGTTGACAATGCTGAAAGGTGATAGAGCCAGCCAATTTTTCATGGATTTCCTGTGTTTGAACAAGCGATGGTGAACCAAATCACTGTAAACAAACCAGGGAATCAAGTTCCAAATCCCCACGCCTTTTTACACACATATATATACTACTATAATGAGGAAGGAAACAACAACAAAAGTCGAATAATAATGTGAATGATCAGCATGTGAAACCACATGCCACATGTGTTGTGGATCAGAATCGCAACCTCAGTAGATTTGCCCTTCTGAGTGGTAACATTCGTTGTCATTCTCCCAGTATATGAAATGTGAAGAATTCAAACCATCACCATTCTAACAAACCACGCAGACAAACACCAGCTGCAGCTAATGTATGCAACAAAATGTCCCAGAACAGGGAATTGTATGTCGTTCCGAACATGATGCAGTTACAATGTTTCTTTCACGTTTCTTACGCAACTGTCCTAGATCATTGCCATGCATAATTTTTTCATCAAAATGACATTTTCCGTTCAATGTTTCATCCTGGATTTATTTTATCAAATTAAACGCCCGTTAAATAATTCACTTGTAAACCCCACCTGAATATTCTGCTCCACAAGGGGGGGAAACAGCCCATGTAAATAAATCAACTAAAACTGCCTCAGACGGTGTAAAAAGATGTGATCACTGTTCACCAATGCTTACCTGTTGGACATAGCATGCATAACACTGCCAGCAGGGGATATCCATCCTCCAAATGATTAATAGCTAGTGTTGTGGAGATAGACCGATAACCAAATCAGTACTAAACTGACAAAGATTTTATTTTGGTGGAGACACATTCTTATATGTACATGAACGACAACTAGTCTGGTTCATACGGTTGCATATGCATAGATAGATAAGCATTCATGGTTCTTCATCTAGCGAGCAGCTACATGATTTGCAGTGCCAGGGAACGGAACGACGCTGATTAACACTAATATTTACAGTCATGTCATGTTTGCCTGCCTAATGAACTGATCTTGCATTGTCTTGCAAGGTCACACGGCGCCCTGGTCGTCATCCTCGCTGGAACTTATGCGAGCGTCATGCTCAGCCCACAGCTGGATGCGGTCGGGAGGGCCGCCTCCGCCCGAATGGATCTTGCACCTGCGCCTCGCCCAAATAAATGAACAGGATGAGGAACGGATTTCGGTGCATATTGCTGACTTGCGTTGTAGTTTTGTTTTTCCTTGCGATGCATCATCAGTGTTGTGAACTAGCTAGTTTAGTTTGTAGACATAGTTAACAGGGTAGTAGGGTAGCATAGAACTATGAGCGCAGCAGTTGCATGTTCAATTTATTAGCACACAACTGATTGAAAATGATGTCAGATTAAGAAGAGGTTAATATGATGTAAAAACTAAGACTGCAAGAGTAGCTAGCGATCCGATCCTGAAGCAAAGCAGAGTAGCTAGCGATTCGATCCTGAAGCAAAGCAGAGTAGCTAGCAATTCGATCCAGAAGCAAAGGAGAGCGAAGCAATATGAGAACAAAGGGAGAGGCATGAGGGTCTGACCTCTCCAGGATGAACTTGCCCTCCTTATACCTCTGATCCTTCTCAAATGCAGACACCTAACAAGCATACAGGACCATGGACAAGTGAGTATAATGACCACCAATCAAACCAAGGATGAACAATGAAGAGGAGAACCAATGTTGAGGCGAATGTCGCTTACGTATTTCCAGCCAAGGATGGCTCCGCAGGCGACGCAGAAGATGTCGCGGACGGTGTGCAGGCCCGTGGTCATCATCCGGTCGTCCTCGCTCTCCCCGGCGACCACGTTCACGCTGCATTGCCGATGAAGGAAGGGTACATACACAATGAAACACACGGTAAAACAGAGAACAGAGCACATCAATTCTTCTGAATAATAATAATAATGCAGCAGCAGCAGCAGCAGCAGCAGCCGTGTTACAGAGAAGAACAGAGCACACAGTAAATAAAACAGAGCACAGGCAGTAGCAAGATGATGAATAAAAATGGAGAACTATGAGCAAGATGGGGGGATTCAGGCATGGTCCAGTAATCAATCACTTACACCTTGTCGAAGAGGTAGGCCTTGCCGTGCTTGCAGCGGAACATCTGGCCAAGAAACAAGACCAAAGCGCGTGTTCAGTTAGGACAAAGATGGACACAAACGGAGATGGGAGAGACGGGGGGAGAGGGATGGATACCTTGGAGATGATGTGCTGGGCGTAGGCGAGGTGGGAGTCGCAGTGCTTGCAGCAGTAGATGGTGCCGGTCGCCGGCGCCAGGCTGGTCAGGAACAGCCGCCCCATCGGGCGCTCCCTCCTCTTCTTGCTCCCCTAAGCCGGCCTG